>NC_064434.1:108654640-108804640 GCF_023343835.1 Lagopus muta
CCACTTGTACCACGTTTGCTCTTTCCCAGAGTAGGAGCAGTAAGGACAGAGGAAAGACAACCTGCATGCTGGATCCTTCTCTCTTCTTCTCTGCCCTCGGTGGAGACCAAAAGATGGAGAATTTAACTGGCAGTGTCTGAGCCATGCAACTCCACTGCTGACCAGTGAAAAGGAAACATATACAGAGCAATCAGCACCAGTAAAATTTGGCATTTCAATCAATATTGAGATGCCTTCATCTGACTTTATAATTGGGCCAGGATTTAGTTTTACAGCACGTGCCTAATCTTCCCCTGGTGTCACCCTACTGGCAGAACCAGGCAAGCCATCCATGAGATTCTGGCCCCACCAACCCATGACATCCCAAGCAGCATCACGCTTTGTGCTGTTGATTAATTAATTGTGCAACTGACCACCTTTTGCTGTTGCTGGCATTTTGCATGAAAACAGTCCCACTTCTTGGTCATAAGTAACAGGAAATGGGAGAGGCAGAAAATTTCAAGTTGGAAAAAAAATTACAAAGCTGTTAGTTTTCACTTCCTCAGAGTTAAACAGCAACAGAAGATACCCATTATAAAAAGCTCAACTTAACACTCTACTAATTATTAGATTTGCAAATACTAAATGAATTGAGACAAACCATCAAAGCGAGGTACTGATTGCTAACCAGTGCTGGGGAAAGAGGGCTCAGCCAAAAAGGGTGGAAAATTTCAGCAAAAGACAAAATGGTGACTACCACTGAGTGATTCTGAGCCGTCTGTTGAGGAGAGGAAGGGAACAGGCCAAATCTTTGCCCTTGAGTGACCTGCAGCCTTGAATGACTTCAAGTAGCAATGTCCAGCAATAGAATGATTTATACTCGAGCTCTCCAAGAAATATTACACTATCCATAAAAAGCATTATGTCATTAATATGTTCTCTTGCAACTCTGTCGGCACATATTATCTTAACATCTGATTTCCTGTGAATACTGTAATTTTCCAAAGCACATGAAAGGCATTCTACTATTTCTGCTTGGCACGTGCTGTGAGACCCAAGATGACAGCAGGCATGGTTAGCAAGGTCACTGATGCTATGACACTAGGCACTTTTCTTGCTTCTCTCCTTGGGGTCCTGATGTAGTGGTGAAAAGCCCAGTGTGAGGCTTACCAGGAGGCTCCTTGGGATGGCAAGGCAGCAAGACGCAGATCAAACTGGCAGTGTGAGGGAGCAATATCTGGAAGGAAAACACAGTTTGAGGAGGAGCGTGGAGATGAATCTCAGAACTGGCACAGCAAAGCTGATGTTGTGCTAAGGCAACGTCAAATGGTCCTGTAAAACAGGTCACCAACTTGCACAAAGAACATCACAGAAGCTGAAGTGACTTCATAGAGAGGAAACAGGGCAGTCTGGGGCAGGGGAAGCACGTGGGACAAGGGGATGAAGATTCATTGGTTTTGTTTTTCAGCAGATGTAAGGGTAAATGCCATCCATCTGGTGGCATTTTCTGCAGGGCTCAGGTGGATTACCTCCCAGCAGTCATGTTCATGCTGAACCCAGCAAGATGTGGTGGAATCACAGCACTCATTTCACAGAGATATCTGGCCCTGACTGAAAGATCTGAGTCAGCTTTGGATCGTAAGCCCAGGGTTGTCATAAGTCAATTATTCTGCAAATGAAGGGAAATGCTCTACAATTTTTAGTTGCACTAAGTAAAGAAGAGAATAAATCCTAAATCATCAGGCAGTGTGTCTGTTTATAATTATTATCATGCAAGAAATATGATGTTAGTTGAGAAACATAATTCTTTTTGTGTTTTGGGATTTCCTAGTTTGCATCTTTTTTGCCTTCAGATTTAGATCTCCAGGGCAGATAAATTTGTTTTCCTGGTGCCACATATAAATGCTTCTCGACAGGAAATTTCTCCTTTCAAAGTATTGTTCACACGGCTGTATTTAGATGACTCAGTCAAATACTGCTCCTCACTTTTTTCTTATGAGTTGCAAGTAATGCCCAGCCTGGTTCATAAAGTGAGCTGCACTCACGACAGCATTCCTGAAATAACATCAGCCAGCCATTGCTCACGTGGCTCAAGCCTTGCAGTCCCTCCTGACCCCATGCTCATCAGTATTAGCAGTTGGAGCTTGATCTAATTGCTGGCCAAGTAACAAAGACATGCTGGCATCGTGCACTGTCTGGAGTTGGTGTGCCCAGGAAAAAATAAATTTGTAAAACATCCTAAAGGATATGAGAATCAGAGCTCAAGTGTAGTATTTTCAAACTATTCTCACCCTTCCTCCTTGGACTGCAGTTGATCTTTGATCTCCCTCATTTACAAACGCTGTCATCACACCATTCTCTTCCTACTCTGTATCATTAATACAAATCTGGAAACAATGGCTTTCTTACTGCTGAAATATTGCAACATTCAACTATTTGTTCCCTTGTCTAAAATGGATCATCCGTTATAGTCAATATCCCCAAAAGAATTTTATCATTTGAAACCTGTTTGCAGAGAATCTAAAGTAGCTGGAAAGACATCTCAGAAATTCCAGTGTGCGCTGGAGCCGACTTCTCCTGGAAGCCCACTAAAGTGTCGAGTCTCTCTGCAGGCAATATCCTTTTTTTTTTACCTTCTGATATATTTGTGATCCATTTTTTGCCACTGACATTCACCGCTGGGCTACGTTAGCTCTTGCATCCACTTCATCACAGAGAGCTGTGATAATTGCCTCCTGGCTCCACTGCTCCCATCACCTCTGTGCTTATCACAGAGGTCAGTTTGGTTTCCTCTCTCCTATAGCACACTGCTGGATTGCTGGTGTCCCTTGCAGTGGATGGGATGCAGCTCCCTGGCTTTGGCTCTAGTCCAGTTTTTGTGGTGTCTGTGGCACTCGAATATTTGAATGAATATTTCCACCAAAGGAGTCATCTTAACCTTTCACCACTTGAAGACAGTATTTTTCTTTAATTTCTATGGTCCCCATCAGGAGAAGATTTGAGGTCCAAGTCAGAGTGTGACCAAAATACTTCAATGTGAGCAGTGTGAGCAGGGCTTTATCCTGCTGTGAATAACAGTGGAGCCCAGCCAGGTGAGACGAAGTAACACGGGCTGCAAAGCCTCACTTGCCAAAATGAGACTTGTGGTGCAACTCACAAATTGTCGCCAAAGTGCTGTGAGAGGAGTGAGGACAGGGCAGCTTTTTCAGAGATAGCAATGCAATCTTACATCCAGAGGCTCTCAGCAGACACGGTGCACCCTCTTCTCTATTCGAAAACGTGTCTCTCGCTGTATAAAAAAGAGGCCATGTTTTTACATGCTGCTTTCACTTACGTAAGATACGAGCAGCTTAGGTGAACTGGCCCTTGAGCAGGAAGATGCTGTCTGGAAATAAAGTCCTTGTCTGGAAACACAGGTGTCTGCAACCTTTCAATCTATGTCAGTGTAATGCAGTTACACTTCCTAATCAACTGCAACCAATTATAATATTGATGACAACACTGACCACATGCACACAAAGAGGCCATACTTTGCTGTTACTCAGTGCCAGGCTGCTTCCTCATGCCCTGTGTCTGTCACTAGTCAACTCCAGAGTCACACAACTAGCCTTCCTTCTTACTCCCATCTATTTGGATCTGAATGTCTGTGAGGCAGCAAATGTTCTTTTGCACGGGATGTGCAATAGGTCCTGTGGCGACAGGGCTTTTGTCTCAACAAGCCTTGAGCGCGTGGTGAGAAATAAAGCAGAAAGAGCTGACACGGGAGCAGCAGCACCTCTAGGCCCCAGGCAAGGTCTCCTGATGTCAGAGGTGGCGTGTTTAATCCATGAGAACAGAATGCATGTAGGTGCCACCAGCACCTGAGCACCTCTTCTCAGATCCATGAGTGAGCAGGTAGCTCACGCTGCACGGCACGCAGCTCGGGCATCCCAGGTGACCTTACGCTTTATCCCAGAGAGCAAGCTGGGTCCAACTCTTGAAGGAAGGTCTGTGAGCAATCCCAGCTGCCTCTCACTTCTCCTTTTGATAGTACTGCTAGTAACCAAGTTGCCATGTCCGCAGTGGGCAGACGCTGCAGAGACTGGGGAGCCAGCGGGCCGTGCAGCTGTCCTGTACCCACAGGTGTACCTGCGGTGGGGCTGGTGGAAATCCCCGGCCTCTGCTGTCCCCAACGCGGGGACGTCCAGCTCATGGGAACAAGGCCATTGGAGCATGACGGCTGCATGCAGGGCAGCACGTGGTGAATGTGAGACACGGGCATGAGGAGGTCTCATCACCCGTGTGGTTATCTGTGTCTGCATCTGCCCCCAAACTACAGCAGAATGTTGGTGAGAATGGCCCGGTAGATGTGAGCAGGGGATGTTTGCAGCTTCTCATCTGAAATATTTGCATGAGCGGTGGCTTCCTCTCTCCCCTGCAGGGCAGCAGGTCTGGTCGTTCTCACTTCCCCATTTCACGAGCTACAGAAGTGAGTTTATAAACGCAGTGACAAGGACCAATGTGCTGATGCTCTGAATCATCCCCGTAACCAATTACTGATGCCAGCAGAGCTACAGCCACTCACTACCACAGCATCTTCCATTTCTGTCCCTCCACCATACTCAGCAATATCATATAGTGAGTGTTTGCATTCCTTGGCCATCAACTTTACATCTTGCAAGCACAAAAAAGCACATGCACACACATAACCAAATTACCAACTTCTGGAACAAAAAATATACATGCAACACGTAGGTTCAACTTAGAAGGCCTTCAACCACTCAGACTTTTAAGAAAGCCAGAATTGATAGGTATTATAGCAATAGCTTCTACTGGATTAACATAAAAACTTTTGTTCCAAAGAAGTTTTTCTTTCTTGTTTTGTGCCAGTGACCTGGTCTGCATTCCACATTTGTTAGCACAACAACTGTGTTATGTGCAGTAACTTAGAGACCTGCATGCAGCAATCTGTCCCTATGCACTGCACTCCAGACTCCAGGTCTGAGCACATCTAGGGAGATGGCCAAGCATAACACTGTGAGTGCTGCTGTCTATTCTTACCCTAAAACTTTGTTGGATATGCCAGTTTTACACCTATCACAGTACAAACGAGCAAACACTCCCCTCCGGGGCTGTGGAAGATGCAGGAGCAACAGAGGAGACTCTTCAGACCAGCTCACCTCTCTCTGTCATGCAGCTGCTGAACAAAAGTGTTAAGGTCTCAACACTGTGTTTTTCCATTTGTTTGGTTTTGTTATCATGGGTGCCACAACTCAGAAGGCTTTGTCTGAATATCATCAGCCTCAGTGATGCTGGTAATACAGATTTCCAGGCAGGATACTCAGCATGAGCCTTCTGCGTGATGCTGTTCTATCACGCCAAGAGCGCAGACAATTGTAATCTAGCAATTGACTTAGTTCCCTCCTTTGAGTTTTCATTTTCCCCAAGTGGCAGGGGAAAAAAAAAAAGAAAAAAAGAAAAAAAAGAAAAAAAAAAAGGAAACAATTTTTATTGCATGGAAAATGCCTGAGGGGAATGAACTAAATTCAGCACTAACTTGCAAAGGCAGATTTTAAAGTTGCAAAATCAGAGTACAATTTGGTTCAATATTTTGTTTCAGTGTTTGGCTCAGTAAAAGGAAAAAAAAAAAAAGAAAAAGGACATGTTTTTTCCTGCTTATGAATTGCTGTTAAAATGAAGTACAAGTTCTCACAGACAGAAAAATACTGTTGCTGTGAGCAAGTACGAACAATGCTAAGCCTCAGCCACATGTGCCCGGAGCGGCTCAGAAGCTGGGGAGCCTGCATCACCCCACACCAGCTCCGCTTAGCAGCGCCACAGGTGGAAATTGTTCTCCTTGAAACAACTTCTGTCCAATTTGTAGCGGTTAATAACTAATGACACATAATTTCTAAATCTCAGCAACACTTTGCTCGCTCCTGCTTTTAATTAAGCCTGACGGTAGCAGCGGCGAGCCACAGCCTGTGCTGCACAGGGCGGCAGTGCGCTGGCACAGGCCATGTCCTCTCTTCCCTGCTCCTCATCGTGTTCCGGCCCTTTGTGCCACAGCACAGTCATGGAATGCCTCCTGGGCACCCCTGAGGCACTGTGGCAGAGTTGTGAGGGCTGGAGGAGATTCCTGCACCTTGCTGCCATTCAGCAGCCCCCAGAGCGGCTCTGGCTGCTGCCCCACAGCCTCCACATCTCTTGCAGGAGGAGGCTGACGTCGAGACGCAGAGTCTTGAGGCAATTTCCTATCTGCTCCTGGATTTGTTTTGCCACTGCAGTATGTCTCTCTCCACGTGCCATTAAGAGTTCAAATCTTTATTCTCCCCCTCCACCCCCCTACCGCCCATTCCCTGCCTTTTTAAAGCATCATGTTTATGCAAGTGGACAGGAGGCTCTCATATCTGGGTCACACGTTTGCTGGAGGTCATTGAAAGGCTACAAAATGGAGCATGCCTAATTCCGCTATTTCAGAAGTTTTCTCACATGTACTCAAGACAATTATGCCTATTAAATGAGTTCATTAAATTGCAGAAATCCTTTGAAAATTCGGGCATGCCAAAAATTACGCTGAACTTCTTTTAGTTCTTTAATGCCTCCCAAAAATGCTCAAATTCTCAGAGGTGTTGAGAGTGGGGCTCGGCTGCCTGCAATGCAGAAGAGACATTGCTTGTGCCCTGTCTCCATTACAAGCAGAGCTCACCGCAGCTGAACAAAGTGAACAAAACAGCACCAAGGTCCTCCAGGTGACACTTAGCAGTGCTGCTGTCATTGGCCCAAGTGCTGCTCTGCTGAGAGCTGTTCAGACTGAGGAGAGAAAAGTCATCGATACTGCTTGGGACAGGACAGGACTCGTGGGGCATTTCCACAGCTGCAAGCTTGTGCTGGGCTGCTCCGCAGTTTTCTTGTAAGGACTGTGGTAGAGTGTTAACCTGGAGGTCAGCACCGGCTTACATTGCTCTTCCAGCCCTCAGACATGGCCATGTAGGTTCAAGAAAGCCACATAAAAGAAAGATGCATTGCTGTTTCTTCAAAAGTCACTGCAGGGAGAAGGATCCCCCCAGTCCTGATTTTAGGCAGTATGACACAGGGCAATGACCCTTCTTCTGCAAGCACCTTTCTCTGTCCACAGGACCAGATGCCAAATGTCACTGACGCTTATATCCTGCTACCTTCCAGCCCATTGAGGGTCTGTCTTAAGGAGAGTGGAAAAGCTTTTGGAATGGGAGAAATTGGAGCAATCACTTCTTTGCATTTTGCAGGGCAGTACTTCCCGGCACACCAGATACCCCAAGGCCCAATACTATTGTGGATCACAGGATTAACCACTCTGGTAGGAAGCAGCTATCCCTACAAAGAAATGTCCCACTTTTCAGAACGTGCTGTGCATCAATAGCTACCTCTGAAACAAACAGTGCCCAACCATTAGGATTACAATCCACTGATCCTGAGGTGCCTCACACTAATCAGATATGAATACTTTCTTGTAAGTTGTACTATAATATATACAAACAAAAGTTAATAATTTATTGGTGCAATGCTAATTATTATGCAGATCTCATGTAATGGAAGTGGTTTGGCATCAAAAAGTTCTGGGAACCTGCAAAGTAAATACTCTAAAATATTGCATAGGGCAGCATGCCTCTGAGCAGTGCTGTCACTTCAGGGGAACTATGCATATCCACTGCAGCAATTTGGAAATTAAAATGTACACAAGATGATGGCTCATTAAGAAGCGTTTCTTTTTCATGGGTAGAGGAACATTTATCACAGCTGGCCCACACCAACAATCAGCTTTGGACAGAAGCCACCTTTACTAATGAATGGGAGGAAACAGTTTTTAATTTCTCTGAGATCTCTTATCAATTGATTTCAGATGATGTATGGTAGGTTTTATTCTCCAAGAATTAAAATACTCTTCAAGTGCCAACAGAGACCTGATATTTTTATTGTATGACTTTGTCTTCTGACACTATGTCATTTTGCCCTGACACCGCAGCTGCCTCCCCACAGACTCATTGCTGCTGCCTCCCATTATCCTTGTCTTCCTGCTTTCCCTGTGATCACACTAACTCAGGTTTAGACAAGCAGGAGGAGGGGAAAAAAAAGCCAACAAGGCAAACACCACATCAGCTGAAACCTTTCACTAATTTTACACACAAATATCAAAGAAGATGGTTTGCTACTCCGCGCTCACTGATATGGTGAGAATTAATTGACCTCAGTTGTTTATGTTTACCTTATGAGTCACGTAAAGCCTTCGAGTGCTACCTGCAGAGTCAGAAGGCATTATGTTGGCATTGAAGAGAGCCTTTGATCAGGTCCTTGGGAAATACTTCCTATGTACTCCTGAAGTGTAACTTCAGACCAGGCTCTACCAAGGCCACTTCACTCTTTTGTGCATCCCCTTGAGTTCACTAGTGAATGAGCTGAAATCCGCTGTTTTCTTTACTAGATGGCATATGTCAAGGATCCCTGTGATCACTTTTATTACCTGCTTTATCTAAAGAGCTCCTTGCTGGAGCCTAGGGTGTCAGCAGTCATGAAAAGAGCATAGCTGAGATATGACTGTATTTTATAACCCTCTAGGACAGACGATTAGCTAAGGCCCATTAGCATCTCCATCTCAAATCTTAGGCCAAGATCCCAAGCAATGGCAAAGATGGGCAATTCTCACTAAGGAAAGGGGAAAGCCCCATTTCTTCATGGCATTGGCTGGCACACCAGAGAAGGGCAGAAAGAAGAACTTGGATATAGCAAGGTGTTTCACTGTTTGTCACTCTTCTGAGTCTTGCATTCAGTGGAAAGCTGCTGAAGTCTGGTAACTCCACTGGGGCATGTGTCTGAAAGGACAGCAGTGGTCCTACTTAGGGGATGGCTGGGAGCTCTTCTATACCCCCACAGAGCTTGCATTGCTCCAAGGACTCACCCTATCTGCTCCAGAAGTCAAAGAAAAACGTTGAGGCTGGTGTCACTGAGCACATCCTTAGGCCTGAGCCTGCTCTATCAGCTCTAACAGGATCTCATCCTGGTCCTACTCAACTACTAAGGATTTGGTCCCAAGTGAAAGTCGGGAACAAGTGGAAAGCAGAAAAGCAGTATAAGAAGAGAAATGGAATGCTGTGCTTTGGTCAGTTGCTACAGATTTCAAGGTCCAAACCTGATGTAGGAAAAAGGAGCATAGTGACCCTCCACAACAGCAATCTCCTCAAAGCCTCGTCAGCATACACATGCAGCAAAGTGCCTGCTCCAGTGCGTGAATTCTTATTATAATAGTCTCTAGGAGAGTAATGTCATAAGAGATGTCAAAAACAAGAAGCAACCTGTTAGAAGAGTGCCAGTTGGAAATAAAGCCCTGCTTTTACTGGATAGCTGATCTGCTAAAAGCAGTTATTTGAAATATCTGCAGATCTCTGGGATCCATGAATAATTGCTATCTGCACATCTCAAAATCTTTACAGTTCTGCTGTTAGACATAGCTGTGCATGCCTATAAATAGTAGAGCAATGTTGCTCACTGCATAATACAGTCTCTGTGCTTTTACAACTCATCATGAACTTCTATGTAATTTATTTTTTATTGAAGAATTCCAATTAATGGCTTCCTGGTGATTTTAAAGCCTCAAATTATCAGTCTCTGAAAACAAAGCAGAGAACATAATTATCATAAACGAAGAATTTTTCATTTTGAAGCTTATCTGTTTGTGCTAAGTATCTTGTCTGTAAGTAATTAGTGTCTTTATTTTTTTTTCAGTAAAAATAATGACCATTCTGTGCTGCACATCCAAATTTTGTTAACTGCTGGATGTACTGTATACATTACATTTGAAAACGCACCACCTTGGACCAGCTTTAAAGTATTTCATCAAATGATGATGGAAACAACAAAATACATCTGTTTGTCAGAATAAATTACGTGACATATTTTTTTTTGAAAAGCTATTACGTCTTTTTCTCTTCCTTCAAAGATGTAAAAGCCTTTCAAAAATACGTACTTATTACTATGGTGACAAAGCACGAGGAGACCAGTTGGCTGCTTTGTGGCTATTTGTACCTCCGAGCAGCTGATCACAACAGATCAGCTAATTGTACGTACAGACATGGCACCCTTTCTGCAGATATCTCAAAACTCTTTGTCCAAGATAAGGCCAAACAAAGTTACACAGAGTAACATAGCACCCATAGGCATGCCTAGGCTAAGTTCTTCACTAACTTCTGGCCTACTTTGCAATTTTTTCCTTTAACTTCTGTGGGGTCATACCCTTGTATCTCATTGAAACCCTGCAAACCCAGTGCAGCTGTACTGCAGAGCTATCAGAGAAGAGCATTATCTAACATTTTGTGCGCTATCCTGCAAACAGCCAGGAACCTCAGCCATGAGCATAAAAGGAAAGGTCTGATCCTACAGACAGTGTTCCTTGCCTGGATTTCATAATGACGGAGGCAAGAGGACCCCCGCTGTGACAGTACCTGTTGAACAGTTCCATCTGGTCTAGCGCCTGGAATCTGTTAGCAGAAAATGCAAGATTTCTGGGAAGATGAAGAGAATCCTTCCCAAAGAACCAGTACAATTCTGCCCGCCATTGGGCCCATTCTGGCTGTCCACCAAGCCGGTCACACAATAAAACATGAGGATTATTGAGTCTTCTAACAGAACCATTTCCAGACATCAGTACATCACCAAATTATCATGTTTCAAACATTTCACCCAGCACAAGAGATGGATATTCAGTTTAGATTATATAGTTCATAATGAAAAAAAAAAAAAACAAAAAAACGAAAAAGAACCAGGGTTTGAGAGGGCATTTAGAAATGCGTAGGAAGGGCAGAGCTTCTTAAAAACGGCCTCAAAATAATACAGCCATACCTTACATAGCCTTCTGTGTTAGCAAAACCATTCTTCAACTGATTGACTTTGTTGAAGGCCAGGCAAGGTCTCTCAATATGGAATTAACAGACCTGTTAGGTAAAATTCTGTGAATCAATCCAGCTGCAGAGTCCTAAGTAAAGCTGCAAGCACCTGAAGCAATACTAGAGAGCCCTACAAATGACGGGTCACAGTGATAACAGAGATAGTAGAAGGCCACTTACAGGATCCCAGGGAGGCAGCTGCAGTTACAATTTGGTAGGAGAAAATCTTGCAGCCCTGAGACGTCTTTGCCTTGTTCTTAGCACACATGGAAGTTCAGAGCAGGGAGTATGCTGAACCAAGAATGGAAGCAGCCAAGGTAGTTGTCATGGTTTGATGTTGTTTGGTTTTTTTTTGTGTAGTATTCCGCATCCTACCATCATGTGGTGCACTGGGAGTTAAAGAGTTAATGCTCCTGTTTCATAGATTGTTTATATTTCCAGGTACCTGTTTCTCAGAAGAGAAGAACTACATCATCCCAGAAGATGGATTCTTCTGGGACCTCTTCACTGCTCCGTTTCTGTTTTCTGTTTAAAGGGAAAGATAAAACTGCTCAGGAGTTGTGAGATTGCCCCTTTATTCTCACTGCTCATCTCTGCAGTGTGTGCTCTCTAGCTGTCTCACCTTCTGCATTAGAGTAAGACCTTTCGTTTGGACACTGGCTCTCTTACTGTACATGACTGTGATTCTGTGTGATTCTGTGACTTATTAGCTTCAATTCCATTTATGTTGTATTATATTGTGTTATCTTGCATTCTGCTATCATATTTAGTAAATTAGTTTTCTCCCTGAGCCCATTGCCACTGTTTTGTTTTTAGGCCCATCTCCCACCTTTTACCTTTTCCCCCTTCCCCCCCTTCCAGGGCATGGGTCCTTGGGGTCCCCTGCCCCATTCAGTCACAGAACCGGGCCGAACCAGGAATTTTGGACATTAGGAAACGGGAGAAACCTGCAGTATCTTCTCACAAGCGCTCGTTGTAAAGCAGGAATGTGAACCTGACACATGATATGATGAAATCCTGCTCCTGACTGGCAGCTGGGGAGCTGCAGTGGAAGGAAACACATCTATTTACAGTCACTCTAGTGCTGTGAGCAGGAGACATGTGTCACTGATGTTTCAGTTGTGCACAGACCTTTTCAGGCACTTCCTGCACAGTCTCCTTTGAGTGTAGGTGGGATGACTTTTCCAGGCAAATCAGCTCAAACTGAAGCCCAGGAGCCTGTCACATCTTTTAGGTTGTAGTGATGAGTTACACCCTCACCCCCACCAACCCTGGGTGACTTCTGTATCACAGAGCCCCATAGCAAAGAGCCATGAAGACAGAGGGAGAACCTGGCAGATGTATCTGGTTCTGCATTTGCTCAACATAACAAGAGCATCCTCCAAGCCACAGAGGAAGGTGGAGATCAGGTCCAAAATAGGAATGAGTATGCCATGTATCAGCCACTCTCTATATTACCATCAGTAACAGAGCTATGCTTTATTTCCCTGCCTTGTATAACACTATTGTTTCCACTGTGGATTCCATCAATAAAAGAAATCACAGAGTCAGTAATTCCATAGCTACGTACATTGGATAATGAAGGAAGGAATTAATTAGGAAGGCAATGACAATGCTGCTCTACAACAATAAGCTCCTGGTGATCTACAGATATGAAGCAATTCCCTGCTTCTATAAGAGATCTTGGAGAATGTGGTGGAAACGTCCTAAGGAAATATGCTGACACCATAACTTTATCTAATAAATAAACATGCATTAAAGCCCTTAAGTCAAATTAGAGTAACGTCTCCTATCAGTTCCCCTGCTCCTCTCCAGCCCACTCCCTGTTCTGCAACCCCTGCACATCACCTCCACTTCTTGCATCAGCTGGGGCACAAACGTCCCTTTGAAATATGAATGGGACCTGACCACAGCACACATTGGAGCTAGTGATTGTTCAGCCTTAGTTTCTGTCTTCTGAATCCTTGAACCAAATCTGCAGCTTCACTTCAGAATCCCCTCCCCCTTTCACAGACACCCAAGCCAGCTACTAAAATAAATCTTTCTTTTCCCTGTGAACTCGGATGTTTTCCTACCGGTGAAAGGCAGCAATGGTGATGGCATTCCTTGGCTTTTCTCCTGAATGCATGGCCCCATCACCTCACCTCATGCACACCCCCTGACTGCACACATAGGCTATGGGATGGCAGAGAGAAGCGCTGCCATTTGCCACCCGCCTTGGAGTCTCTTTACTTCCAGGCTCTAAGTAAATGTCAGCTTTTTTACTGTGCTACATACATTGTGAATTTTAAAAAGAAATCCAATACCATTGTTTTTCATGCAAGCTGAGGTGATCCTGAAATTTAATAAAAATAGTGGAATTTTCCATTTATGGCAACCATAGTTTAAGTTAGAGTTTGCTACTAATTTTCTATAGCGGCAAGACAGGAGGACAGATAAAAAGAGGTCAACCTCATCTTGTTACACTGCAACAGTCTTCAGTCGCAGCCTCAAAAGCAAAGAATTCAAAATACTGCTATAACTTTACTGAATTGATGTAAAAAACTTGCACCAGTGTTGTATTAGGAGCGCCTACAAATATTTGTCAGGTAGAAATCATACAAGAATCTAAAAACGTAAGGCCTAGTAATTGCCTTTATAAGGCAAAAATACAAGTACAAGGGAATTATGTGAACCACTCTTTCTTGATCTGGTCCTTCTATTGCTCCAGATCTACAGAGAGGGACAAATCACAGGTTATCAAGATAGGAACATGATCAAAGCGTCCTGCATCCTGATTCAGTGGTGGGACATCCTTGTGTGGACCCAGCTGTCAAGAGGAGAGGTGTATTGCTCACTGGAATATGGCTTCTCTGAAAGACTGGCATTGTAGCTCAGGTAGTTATTGCACCGTAACCTTTAATATCTGCATAGCCAAAGAGCAGATACTGCTACAGATTTTTGCCTCCATCGTTATGAATTCTAGGCAAGGAACTCTGTAGGGTCAGACCTTTTCTTTCATGCTCATGGCTAAGGTTCCTTGCTGATTGCAGGATGCCTCACAAAAATGTTAGATAATGCTCTTCTCTGATAGCTCCTCAGACTTTGCCTGAGCGCATCTCTGAAACCTGCCACCACCACTGCATTAAGGAAGAAAATTAAGAGGAAGAATGTGAAAAAAATATTTTGCTTCCAAAGTACATTTCCCCGGTTGTCACGGGAAAAATAATAAATAAATAAAATAAAAAATTCTATGTGAAAACCAAGTAGTGTGGTATTTGTTATTTTGACTTTGTTTTTGCAGAAGGGCTCCCCAGGATTCACCCATAGCTGAGGCCAAAGTAAGGTCCTTCTTCTCCTCAGACTCTTGCAAAATGAGCAGTTTCTCATCACTTCTCCAAACACCACCATTGAGCGGTCACCTCACAGCACAGTCATGGTCAGCAGAACAAGGGGAAAGCCAGCCTGCAGCTATGCAGGCAGCAGGCTGCACCTGGAGGAGTACCAGCACAGTGCTGAATGCACTCAGCCAGGTCACCCAGCAGACAGCCACATGCCTGTTTCCAACTAACACATGCAAACAGAACGGAACACCCAGTTATTCTATGGCAGTTCACTCCATGAACTCCAGTCCCTACTACATGTTTACATGCTCCTGAGGTACTGGGGTTTAGTGTATAAAGCAGAGGGCACGCATGGCTACAATGTGGACTCTCCCTAGAAGCCTGCCCAGCTCCAATGTCACACACGCTTGTTTTGGAAACCACATCTCCACCTCAACAAGGTCTTAGCTCAACAAGGAAAACAGGCTTGCTTTCCACCCCTCTGCTTCCTTGTTCAGTCTCTTGACACTCAAAAGCCAGAGAGAGAATCACAGAAACAAGGGATTGTTTGAGTTACCAGGGACCCCTAAAGGCCATCTACTCCAACTCCCCTGCAGTGAATAAGGACACCCAAAGCTCCAACAGTGCTCAGAGTCCTGTCCAGCCTGACCTTAAATATCTCCAGGGACAAAGCCATCCACCACCTTTCTGAGCAACCTGTTCCAGTGCTTCACCACCCTTGTTGTAATGAATTTTTTTCTTATATCCAACTTGAGTCTCCTCTGGCACCCATTCTCCTCCCAGCATTCACTTTTTCTGAGCATGAACACCAACTGGGGCTCAGCCTCAGGCTCTGCCTCTGCCAGCACCTTCTCTGACATCAGAGATTACAAAATCCCAATGGCGCTTCTGCGGGAAGGCTGAAAAATACAAATAGCTTTTAGCAGAGCAGCCCTTTCTTTCTGCAGACTTCTTATTAAATTTGTCTTGTCACTGTATTTTTCTCCATCACTGCAAGTGTGAAACTTACCGCAGCAAGAAATTCACTGGGTTTTCCCAAATATTCCCCCAAACAGCCATTGCTTCTTCTGCTGAGCATCGGAAGCATGGTCCAGGCAGAGCTCCCAGCCCAGCTTTGTGTTGGATCACTTCAATTGCTGCAGCAGAAATCACTGGAAGCTCTAGAGTCGGAGATGGCAATTCGCAGTAATACGTGATAATGAGGAAGGTTGTTCTCGTCTCCACTGCAGAGCACTGACCTTTTAACAGAGCAAATGTCAGGGAGAGATACACAAATGTGTTTAGAGCGGTACCGGATGCTGCCTTGATGGGTGCCTTGTGGACATCAGTACTGCCCACAGCCCACTGCTGTACAGGCAGAGCAGGTGCAGTGCTGTGGGTCATTCTGAGAGAAGGCAGCTCTGGAAATCATGCATTTAGGTGCAGGGCCAGATCCCTGCAGCAGAACAGTACTGTAAATACCCATAAGGTGTTTACACAGGGTGAAACTCTTGGTACTCGGGCCAGTGAGAAAAAGCCAGGGGACAATGAGTCAGTATCTCGCAAGCAATACACTGCGAGCTGTGCAAAACTCCATCCTTGCCTCTCTGGATGGTTGTGAAATGCTATCAGCAGCACTGCATCTGAACTATATGCCATTACGTCTACACCACAGGACAGTCTGAACACCAGGCTACTTTATCCAACACCAGACTCCTGCTCTGCAGAGGTGAGAGGGAAGACAGAATGTGCCAGTGAGCTAGAGGTGAACAGGAAAAGTGTTGGAGCATGGCCAGAGGCCAGAAGGGAGCTGGGTTGGGACATACATCTGCTGCTTGGGGTGCAGTGCAGCTATGGCCTAGAACCTGCGCAACTGGGGCAGCTGGGCAAGGGTCTCTCACACACCTCCTTGGTTCCCTATCAACTACTGAAGAACACTGCATTCTGGAGAAAAAAACTGTGAAGGGATCTGCTTCTTTGTACAGTGGGGAGATGCACCACAATGGGACAAGGAAGAGCAGACCTGTGTGATCTGGGGTATCACATGCACCTTTCTGCCTTGGTCCAAGGAAATCCAACAGGATATCTCTAGAAATCCACACGTTGCAATCAAGTGAACCTTTCAGGTCAAAGCATCCATCTCCTGTCCTGACAGGAGTTGCACCTACACAAAGGAGATCAGAACAACCAGTCCCTTCACAGAGGCCATTGCCCAGTACGTTAAAATGCACAATCAGTAATTGCCTGCTGCAGGCTGGAGGACACAGGCCCCTTTGCCACCGGTTTGGTTAATTTGTTGGGTACCACCAAAGGGTATGGCACTGTACGTTCTTCAGACACAAGGCAGCCCCACAAAGTGGTGGAGCCTGCATCACCCCACACCAGCTCCACATAAAGTGGTGGAGTCACCGTCCCTGGAGTTGCTCAAGAACCGTGGAGATGCAGCACCGGAAGACATGGTGTATATATAGTGGTGATTGGCTCCCTGCTTCAGCCCTGTGGACCTAGTGCCAGCAGCAGTGTGGGTAGTTTACACCCAGGATTCCCACTGGGCTTCGGGGCCATCGACGCCTTGTGGCTGAAGGAGGAGAGTCGGGAAGGCAGCAAGCTGCAATCACAAATTGTTGTGCTACCTGGCTTAGTGATGTTGTTGAGGGGACGGGAGAATGTAATAAGCAGAATTTTCTAGGAAGCACGCTGAAAATAAGGTAGTAAGAAAAGTCACTGAAAATGTCAGGCGAGCCAACAGGGAAAGGTCCAAGAGCAAGCAAAAGCGCAGCGTATACTTTTTCATCTATTCAATCTGACCCCGGGCCCGGCGCCACAATCTTTTTAAGGTTAGTGGTGGGAAAGCTGCCTTTTGAATGTTTGCAGAGGCCTATTAACATCCTGTGCCGAGGAACCTTAAACCCCAGGTAGTATTTCAGAGGAAATGGACAGCACAAAACACAGACTGAAAATTAACCGCAGCAGACCCCAGGCCTAAATAAGTTCCACTGGCCCTCTCTGAAATCACTTAAAGGCTTTCCTTCCAGTTGGACTCCTGCCCAACCACTTTAATAGGTGCAGCAGGCGGGGGGAAGAGAGGGAGTGGGGGGGGAGAAACGAGAGTAAAAATAAAAGGGAAACAAAACCAATCAGGCTGCGTAATTTAAACATTCCTCACAGAAAAAAAAAAAAAAGAAAGAAAAAAAGGAAAAAAAGAAAAAAAAAAAAAGAAGAAATAAAAGCAGTTTAACAAAAATTGCAACAGTAGTAGGATGGAAGGGTAACTCAGCAAACACTCTGTGGATGGCTGCAAACCTCTAATGGAAAGTTGTGTAAGTGGTGAGGCCAAAGTAGGCATTAATTACAATGAAAAATCAGTTTAGTGCAGGCCACAACTAAATTGGAAGCTGGTCCTCTAGGTAAAACAAAGAAAGTGCACAGAAGCTTTAGATTTGATTACATGGGAATACAAGAAAAATGTGCTGTATGTTGTCTATTATTAAAGCTGCTTTTGGGCCTTCTGTGTGTGCCTAAGGGATTTTAATAAAAAATTAGTAATAGCCCTGCTGCCCTGGCTCACTGTGGCTTTTGGAGCGTTTGTACAAGGTTGGCTCTGCTCTACAAATTAAGTCACTTCAGACAAGCAACCTTGAAAGCATTAGGCGATAGCAAAGTTCAAGCAGCACACTCCTGCTTTAAGAGGACGCCGTCCCTTGCTGGAGGCCAGCAAGGGGTTTAGAAGCAATATCATTTCATCAGGGAAAAAAGTGCTGCAACTGTTCTATTTGTCTTTGATTATTCTTGGCAACGCTAGAAATACTTATCCAGGTTCATAAACACTATGTAAGTGTTTAAAATACTGCAAAAGCCCCAGTTAATGGCAAAAAAAGTCACCATTAACAGCTTTTTTGTTTTTTGTTTTTTTTTTTACAAACACTAACTCGGTAACATTCTTTAATCTAGTGTAATAATATTAATAATATTGTCCTTATTGCTAATATCAGCACGAAGCCTTTGGTGTGACTCGATGCAACTAAGCCAGGAAAGTTCACTGGGATTAATTTAAAAACACCAAGAAGACTAAGCTCCCCATCTCCCCATTTAAAAAGCTAAGTTCTCTAACTCTGTATATAGAGGTATTTTTTTTAGGTGAAATTAATTACATTCTTTAAGCCCCACTGTATCTATACAACAGTGGGTCCTGTTCTGTCACTAAGTCTCTGGCTACAGTTTTGTGGAAACTAAGGTGAAAACGCCAAGCAGAATTTGTTAAAATCAAGGGAAATGTGGTCAAAAGAAACTGCAGGGCTAAAGACACAAGGAAACCCCCAGGAGCAGACCACAAGCAGCTTCAGCTCCCTGGGCAGCAGGTCTCTATCACTTCGGTGTCCCCCTCTGGGAAGCAGCTCCCAGTTGATTGGATATTTGCTGGTATGGGTCATTCCTTAGGAGTGTTGCTTAACCCCAAAGCCACATCTGCACAGGTTCACCTGTAGTTTCATGTTGCCAACATTTGCTATTTTAGTATGAGCTGCAACAGGTTTTTATGATTTGCACTGAAGAGTGTCCTCCTGAATTACCCTTCTTATCTGAAGTCCATTTTGTTGCCCTCCTTATCTGCAAAGCAGAATATGAACAAAGCACTCAGTTCTTTTCTAAAAGTACCCAGTGAGGAATAAAAACAGACAAACAGAAAAATGAAAGGACTACCAGAAGTTTAACTCCACCAATTTAAACCCATCTCATGGTTTTCCAAGGCCAACTGATGATCAAGTGCAAAAGAGATGACAGATTTGCGGCTCTTATCTGAAGGCAGCAGCTCAGTGAGCTGCTCCTGAAGAGTGTGATGCTAGCAGCTACACGCAGACCTGGGCTCCTGATCCCCGCCAGTGTGATGTGTACAGAGAAGTCCCCGTGTGCCACACTGTGTGTCCTCTCCGCAGTGTGACCTGGATGTGACCCAGAAGAGTGCTGGAGAAGAAACAACTGTGTTTTCAGTTCGTTGAAAATACGAGTTAGTCTTAAAAGTCCTTTAATCTCATTCTGGTTGTTTGCACAGATTCCTGTCACCACGTGCTATGCATTCCCTGCTTATACCAACACCTTCCTTCTTTTTGTTGTGCACCATGTTTTGCAGTGTTGGGAAGGGATGTCACAAGAAACAACAGGCCCTATTTATGCTTGAAGGACCAATAGAAGTACTTTAGAGTACGTAGTCAGACCCAGATTACTTTTGAATGAAAGTTACCATATGAACATTGAATGCATGCTGAGCTCAGAGTGTTTCTAAAAACTCTAAAAATAAAAATCATAGGAATTCCCCAAAAAAGCTCTGTAAATTCCTCCAGAGCAGAAGAAGAGCAGAAATGAGGGGCTTCTCTCCATCATCTCAAGGTACTTGGGCTTCTCACAGCCCCAAGCTTTTTTCTGCTCCTTCCTTTTCTGCTCTTCCTCCTTCCTCTCTGACCACGGAAGCGTCCTACCAGAAACACTGCTGCTGATTCCTCCTGCAGCCAACCTTCCAGGATCCAAGCACTGCCTGAAGAGTTTCAGAGGGGCTGAGGGCGGTGGAGCAGAAGGGATGTCCTTGGCACCCCTTGACCTGCTGGCACTCAAAACACACAGGACTGGGATCGTACATAAAAATGGAGCAAGTAAAGGAGAGCTAGGGAAACAAATATTTGTGCCAGGCATTGTCCAGTAGAAGTCATGTAACCAGCAGCAGCACTCCATTGCTGGATGGCATCCCATAGAGATGCTCATGGGGTAGCAGAGGAGGAGCAGGATCACCTCTGTCAGCTTGTTGTTGGCAGCAGAGAGCCCCATGGAGCTGGAGGATAGAACAGCAAAAGATAAAAAGTCTCCTTATATAACCTATCGACACATACACATCTATATGTACACCTGCGTTTTGTCATGTGCATTTGAAATTTGCTATAGCACACTGATGCTTGCAGGCTTCCCTTGAAGATCCTTACTTGCTCCTTCCCTTTCTTTACAAGCCTGTTTACTTTTCCCTTTGAAAGCCCACAGCCTCCGAGGCCGCCTGGCTCCACATCTGCTCAGTGAGTGCAGAAGTGGTCTCTAGAATCATGCTTCTTATTCTGGTATCTCTTATGCTAAGATCTGTGAAAAAACAACATGCAAAGGAAAAAAAAAAAAAAAAAAAGAAAAGGAAAGAAAAAAAACTTTTGTCTGCAGATTCAAAAGAGCCCTCTTTATGCCAGATTCATCTACATTGAATTGGTCATGACCTTCCAGGTGTCTTTAAGGTTGAAGTGTTTGCTGGACCATTTAAAGCTCCTCTCGCAGGCTCTGGCGACCCTCCTGACATGGGGAGCCGGGCTTTTAAGAGTGTAGCCACCTTGTCAATGCTCAGAGGTCACTAATAGCCTGCCTTGGGCCTTCCAGCGGGTCGTGTTCGGCTAGGAAGCCCGACACAAAGGAAAAGGAGAGGAAGGATGGGGAGGGGGGATAATTATCATTCTTCCCCCTCCTCTCCCTCTCTCTCTCTCGAGGCTGAGAGTTATGCTCCATGTCACTGTGTTAATGCGCTTGCATCCAGGGAGACACATAATGCTCCTCTCAGCCCTGTTTATTAGTGAGATCCATTTGCGAAAAGCCCTTCTTTTGTACCACAATATGAATGTGCTTTGATGGCAAATAATTACGCTAGTCCTTTTGACATGAGGATCCACAGGCTGCCCTAGTTAAGCCAGTAATTAGCCTGTCCTCCTTTTTTTTTTTTTTTTTTTTTTTATTATTATTATTGAGAAACTACAAATTATCCTCATATGAGCACTGGCCATTCCTTTTTCTCTTTCTATTCTGCCTCCCTTTCTCCTTCTCTCTCTCTCCCTTGTATCTCTCAGCACTTTGGATAAGGGGAATGCAGCTGCACTAGAGCAAGATAAAGCTCCGCCATCAAGATGATGAACAATTTGGATGAAGAGGCTTCGAGATGAACACAAAAGCTGAAGAAGTGCGGCTGATGCAGCCCCGGACAGCTGAAGAATGCTGTAGTCTGCAGATGAATAGCCCTCATTTGTGAATATACAGATTTTCCATGATGAATAAAAACTGAGTGTAGGTCACAATAAATAAACTTTTTTTTTCCTCTTCTTCTTAAATAATAATTCAGGTTCCCGGCACCAAACAGCTGTAAATTGAAGGTTGTGCTTAGTTTTCTCAACTCTCAAAGGGGATAATTAAGCTAAGCTCACATTGTTTGATATATTAGTGTAATGATGAGCTACTATATTCTGGCTTGTTTCGAGTTATTTTAGGTTTTTTGGTTTTTTTTTTGTTTTTTTTTTTCCCCATTATCTTTTTTCTTAAATTACATTTCAAATACATTTTAAATGTAGAAACAGCATTTCTGAAACACAGTTGCCCTGTGTTTGGGTCTATCTGAAATGTATTCATATAACATTTAATTAAAAATGCAACATCCCCTTTTTTTGGAAAAAGCACGGAGGTAAATAAAAAAAAAAATCAACATTATTCAGCTCATCCTGACAGTCTCACTCAACAACTGAGCCTTTATCCTCACTGGTGCAACACAATTAGATGGGGTTGTATTCTTTGTCAGTACAAAGAGTCATTAGATTTCTGAAACTTCAGGACTGTTAATTCTTGTCAACCATAAAACCTACCTTGTCCCCATGTTTTTTTCATAAATCGTTTCAAAGATCAACTGGAGGCAAACAATTTCTGATCTTACCCTGATAAGAAGTCTCACACAAGACAGAACACCTTTGCCGAAGAACTTTTCTCCCCTTTTCTTCCATCTCTGTTTCTATCCCCCAGATAACTCTCAATGTCATCTTTAAAACAGCAGGTAGCAGGGCTATCTTGCTACAAGTCACACAGACCCTAAGGTTTACCCTCAGACTGCTGGATAACATTTTTCTAGGATAATGGACCATGTTCTGGGGAGATGCAAGCTTCTCCAAGGAGTTTAAAACACCTTTAAGTCTAAGAGCCATCTTGGAAAGGAGAGCGAAAGTGCAGGAAACCAATGAAGACGAGTGCAGGTGGAGAGCAATGGTCTCAAACAGATTCAAAGATGTAGGCTATGCTATGTCTGCTAAAGTGAATGAAATAGCCTTGTCTAGTTTCTATCTGCCTTTGACTCTG
Organism: Lagopus muta; assembly: GCF_023343835.1. Taxonomy (NCBI): domain Eukaryota; kingdom Metazoa; phylum Chordata; class Aves; order Galliformes; family Phasianidae; genus Lagopus; species Lagopus muta. The sequence goes on from NC_064434.1 coordinate 108,676,944, forward strand.
ATCAGCTAATCTGTGTATGAGGTTAGCTCTTACATACGATATGCTGGAGAAGGAGCTGGAAGCCTCCTCCCCACATGGGCACTGCTGCTTTCACCCACCCACTGCACTCTGTTGACTGACCAACTGGTATCATCCCCTATGCATGAAGAGGAAAAGAAGCCATTGTAGGCAGCACAAGTATGTTTACACTTCTGGGGAGAAAAAGGCTGCAAAAAGGATGGTTTTAATTTTCCACTGACTAGGTTTCAACCAGAAACTCACCCACGACAGGGCTATGTATCAAGAGTATTTTTTAGCTCGTTTTTTCCAAGCCAGAACCACACTCAGCCTTTTCTGCTCCTAATTCAAAGCCAATAAAAAGTTTAAATATCCTCACCTTCAAATATGCTAACTTTAAACACTGCCCTATGGAGTGTATTACAGAAGACAGAAATAAGGGAGCAATGTACAGTGATTTGACTTTGAGTTTTAATATTGACTATAAAATTCTGCCAACCTAAGGCAAATACTCATCCTTTTACCCACATTTTGAGAATTTAATTTAAAAAGTGTGCTGTGGGATTATTTTCTATGGTTATGGCAGAGGTTCACGACATGGTCAGAAGAGAGTTCTAATGTCTCAGAAGAATGTTTCAGAAAAGGCTAAGAATACCCCGTATCGTGGGATGTTTCTGGAACCAGTGTCAAGGCACATCAATTTTTTATGGTTCAAAAATGCATTTTTTCCTTTCATCTCTAGATTGGGATCAAAAGGAGAACAGCCCCTATGATATTTGCAGTATGACTAGAAGGAAACTCCAGAATCCTTCCACTAAAATGTACTCCTGCAGTGGCCACCAGTTGCTCTGTGCAGCTGGGACACTGTAAGGGTTGGGCAGGCATGTGGGCACTCTGCATCTGGCTCTTCCAGCCTCAGTATCAGCCTGTTTTCCCAAGGAGGAGTTCAAGCCATGCAGCCAGCTTGGCATGTTCTGAGACTGCAAAGAAGCAGTCCAAAGGCAGAGGATTTCAGTAGATTCACGTTACGTTCACCACCTTTTCTACAAGCTTGGCAAGCTCTGCTCTAAAAGTTTGCCTGTAATTCACCACCTCGTCCTTATCCCATCTAACAGCAATGAGATGTCACCACGGATGTGGTGGCCTCAGCTTTCTTCTTCTAGCTACATCCATCTTCACAATACACTACTCACAACTGCATCAGGAAGACCAGCTAATTAGAAATCACAAGCAAAAGTAAGAAAACTGTTTCTTTTTTCCCAGCTGGGAGAATTTCCTACGGTGGTTCCTTCCAAGACAGTATTGCAGCAATTGTGATCCAAAGGCCACTAGAGATTGCAAGCCTTTCCATGGGCTTCCAGAGAGTTTCAACCAGGTCATTATTATAATCAGTAAAAGATACAGAGCCCCACAGAGCCTCATAGTATCAGAGAAAAGCATAGACTGTGCACTGTCCCCAAGGACTGCAGCTCCCCTTGCCCTGCCAGTTTGTTCATGGTGGCACTGATGGTGGTCAGACAGGCTTGGGTTGTTGTCTGGAGTCCAACCAGCACTTAAACTGATGATGAATTCCCATTCACACTTGCAGCAACAGCTGAACATTTTTTTTTTCACAAATTATCTCCTTCCTTAAAAGGATGCTCATGGCAAAACTAGGATCAATAGTTAGGAAAAGAGATTCTTCATTGGACAGTTGTGTAAAAACCATACTCTAATTTCTGTACAGTCCTGGACAAAGCAAGTGTTAGCAAATAAAGATTATTTTTTTTTTTAAATATCTATAAAATTATTATTCATGCTGTTGATAGGACCCAGAATTCCTCAGCAGAGCTGTGCTGTGCTGGGATATGCACATGCCTGTCATTAGATGGGAGCAGACAACTCCTGCTCTGAGGAGGCTGCTATTTCAGCACGCAGAGACAAAGGAGAAAAGACAAACTCCCTCAGCAAGAGGGGCTGAAGACGAAATAAAGGTGAAAAAAGAAGCCTGTTCTGAGTTCAACCTCAGTTTATACTACTGCAGGATTTTCAATATTTTTCAGATTGTGCAACCTGGTTTAATAATCACTCATTCAATATAAGTGTTGTTTCTCTCCTCTCTCAGGTCAGCTGATGGAGGTAAAGGCACTCACACCCGAGCGGAAAGCCCCGCTCTCACATTCAAAAGTTAAGGCTCACCCAAGGGATCATCAATCAGTAACTCACTTTAAAATTCTCTTTAAAAATGTTTTATTATCTCACTTTACTTGGCATTTTTATCACTATTTATATCTCTAAAGCAGTGATATAATTAGTAAAGCTATTAATGTTTCTTATGTTTAGCCTTACAAAAGCCACAAATATCTATAAATCTGGTTTATAGCAAAATAAATAATGACAATAATTCTGTCAAGCATCAATATAATTTGCTGGACAGCACTGTGTAAACCAAGCAAATATCTGAAACATTAATGAGCTTAATCTGTACCATTTAGCTGCCCCTTCAGTAAATTGTTCTGCAGGCCAGAAAGGAGTTCAGGTTAGTTACTTTACCATCTTCCCTCTTCCTATGAAATTGACTTCCCTCACTTTACCATGTTCTAAGAGCTACTGCTGGACACCCTCCTGCCACTTCAGCAAAACTCTTCTCGAGTCCAAATTCTTTATCAAACGTCTGGGTAGAGGTTTTATCCCATCCGTGTGAAACTCTGAGATTTCCACGTTCTGTATGGATCCAGGTTCTTTCAGGAGAAAACAAAAACAGATAACAAATAGCCCACCTTCCCTCTCCTATCTCTCCATCCACTGTTTTCAGTGGTGAGAGCCTGCACTTGCAACACAATAAAGTTAGATATCAGTCTTTGCTCTGCACGTTTCAGACCACAACATGAACGTGAACCCCAGCATCCCTGTTTCTTTGCCTTAGCTTTAGGTTCTCTCATTGTAAGACAGCATTCATTCTGCAGGCAGAAGGAACCTCACCTGCAAAATATCAAACTAGCATGCTGAGAAGTCCTGCTTCTTATCATACTGCCTGTTCCCCACAAGGGACTTACGTAGCAAAACACCTGGATAGCTGAAGCATTCAAAACTTTGAACCTCTGCATGGGGCACCCTTTATTCTGACAATACTCAGTTTTCTTTAAATTTACTGATTTTCTATGTATCCGCACAAAAAAAATGCATAGGCAAGAAAGAACAGCAAAAAGCTTCGGCCACATCTTGGCATTTGCAAAGTAAAATAATGCAGATTCCCTTTCTCCTCTTATCCCATGGAGAGACTGCACCCTCACCAATAAGATACTCAGACGTGACCCAAATTTCCACTTGTACATCTTCATCTACCATAACGCAGGCAAAATTGGTATGAAGTGCTAGCATATATTATGCTTTTGTTCTTTTGAGTGGGAAGTCCAAGATCAGGGCACTGGCATCTCCTCTGAGCAAAAAAAACCCACCAGTGATCAGGCACCCTATGGATTTAGGGCTGTTTCCAGAGTTTGGGTGGACGCAGGGAAGGAGAAGGAAAAGTCTGGTGGCAGCTCCTTGCCACAGAGGCTGGAGAATGAGTTGGGCTGACTTTAAGCAGCCCAGGAAAAAGACAAATGCTGATCTAAATACAAAAACCCTATCTGCAGCATTAGCATTTTCAATAACAAATATCTATACCCACAAACGCTGAGTAATAAGACTTTTAAGTAAAAGCATTAGAAGAATGTGTCAGCTGTAAGATACAACACCAGCAACTACTGCCACAGGATGAGCATTTCATTCTAAAATGACTGGATATGAGAGTACAATATGTATTTTCAATCCCTGGAGGTTTTCGAGGCCAAGTTGGATGGGGCCTGGGCAGCCTGGTCTAGGATTAGATACGGAGGTTGGCAGCCTTGCCTCTGGCAGGGGGGTTGGAGCTTGATGATCCTTCCAACCCAAGCCATTCTATGGTTCTGTGATAAGTGCTTTTTGACATAGTCATACATCGTTTCTAACTAAAAAGCTAAACAAAGCACAATCCTTTCTGAAACATAGATAACAATGAATTTTTGTTCTCTTTTGTTCCATATTTCTTCAACCCAAACTTTTATTTTATTGATAGCACTAGAAGGCTCCAGTATATCTTCTTTAATATCAGAGACCATTTCAAAATGTATCAGCTAAAATTCAAGAATCTTTACACAATTTTTGGATACGTGATCATTTATTGGAGTATTCATAGTCCCACATGATGGGATTAATGGAGGTTAGAAGGAGTAGGTAAGTTATGCTGATTGCTTTGGCACTTGAAAACCCCTCTGAACTCAGAGCAGGAGTTTTGTGGCTATTAAAATATTGGGGATCTCAGAGGAAAGGGAGTGGATAAGCAGAAGGGAATGAAACCCAGCAATGTTTGTACTGTCACAAATCCAAGAAGGCTTGGGACGTGATTTAATGCTATGGAACAAACCTACCCAATACTCCTAAGCAAGAGATAGGGAGATAAATAAATAAATACAGTAAAACAGAAGTGTATCTGCAAAGTAAAATCCCTCTCCTTTCCTTGGGCAACTTTTTTCTTTCAGTTCTAAGACTCACCATGAATTTGTCTGTGTGCTGAGAAAGAATCACAGCAAATTGCTACCTAGTCCCTTTTATAGCCTCAGTGAAACATGACATCCAAGGAATCGCCTGTGCTTTCTGTTTCTTTGCTTATTTGCTTTCCTGTGTACTACACGAGAAGATTGTGTCAGTATCTATAAAGAACAAAAATATTTTAAGTAATGACTACTGCAAAAATATGAAACACCTTTTTTAGTACTCAATTCAAACAGAAAGATAGAGCAAAGGAAAATGAGGCATACCCAGCCATTTCCCTTTACCTTCAGGGATGTAGATGTCTGTTTACCACATCATTCCCTCTCAAAATTTCTTACAGTGTCTAACACAGCTCCTCCCAAATCCTGCTGTCCCAGGGGCAACAGGTTTGACTTGTTTACGTTGACATGACAGTCTTTATCAAAAATAAAAAGTAGACTTACCATTTATTTTTCAGGAAAAGAACAATGTTGTGCAGTTGCACAAATTATGTCACATCTATGTTTCCAGAAAACCTGAATGAAGCATCTCAGATCATCAAACATACTGTAGCTCCACCTTCACATGAAGTCAGTGGAGCGATTGCTGAGTTATACCAACTGACAGGAATCATCTTATCCCTCTGCTCACTGAGTCTGCCCACCCCATGCAAAACCACCCAAGAAGAGCTCTGAGCTGAGCTCTTTGGACAACCGTCTCCACCCCACACACTGCAGCACTTACTTCTCCGTGTTACAGAAAGCCATGTCTCAAGATGTGGATCAGAAATATCCCTTCATTCACTGTCCTCCCCTGGTCACTTCTAATTGTTGCCTACTTCATAACAAAGCAGATAACACCTAGCTTTTCCTAGGTCAAACTATTCTGCGTGCGCCAGGTGAGACAATTCTTTACAGCACAACCTGCTAACAGTGACTTGGCAGTGGACAGTTCCAAATCAGGGATCAAGACAACAGGCTGGCCAAAAGGAACAGTTTACATGAGCTAAGTATGGTGGTAAAGATTGGTTTCAGGAAATCAGTATTTTTAGAAGATGAAACTGAATTCCAAGCAGCATAGAAGGGACAAGAAGGCAACTGCTTCTTTCTATCTGTTGCATTCAGAGACCTACCACCAGCTTCAGCCTCCTTGATGGCAACATGGATCTGTGCAGGGATTATGTTCAGCTGAGATCTACCATGTCACAGATTTGCACTTCAGAGATAAAGATATAAACATAAGAAAATTTATAACAAGAGGCAGCTGAGCTCCACCACTACAGCCAGAAACTGTCTCCGCTGCTTAATAAGGTTAAAAATAGCTTGATGGCAATCACTGGAGCAGAGGACTGTGACATATCTGCAACAGAGGCTCAGGGCTTGCTTTTATAGCAGTTTAATGGCAATAAAAAATAATAATAATAAAAAAATACCAGGCCTCTAGTTGTTCTTGTTTTGAGTTCTCACACTACTTTATCTCTATACCTCCTGAAGGTTTTGGCTGTGGTGCATAACCAGAACAATAGCTCCGAAGAAGCCAGCAGTTCTGGTTACAATTAGCTGGGACTATTTAACTACCTGTTGGGTTGTTACAGGTTTAAGAAGGAATGATAGGTTAGACGAGGGTTCTGGTAAAACCGCCTCTGTCACGTTAAGGAGACTTTTGGAGTTATTTTATTCAGAACTTCAACACCATGTTTTTGAAAACTGGGATACTTATTCCCTCTACATTTCTGCATGCCCGTTTATTATTCCTAAGTCTCCAAGGCAGTCCATATTCCTTCTTTACACACAGTGGCCAGCACAACAGCATTCTGTTCCTGCTGGCCTTGGAGCTCAGTCAGAACAAAACAATCCAAAAGACAAGTGAATCACAGACAACCGCATGAGCTTCTCCTAAATTCTGGATGAAAACCCTTGTGAAATCCACAGGGGAAAATCTGAATGCATTAACGAAATCGTTATTGGAAAGAAAAAGAAAAAAAAAAAGTGATAAAAGTTCAATTTCAAATAAAAAGCAACAGAGACTGAACCTTAAGAGTCCAGTTTTTCAATAAGCTTTCATTATTCCCTGACCTGAGTCTCTGTGGTATGCAGAAAGCAAAATACTAAACTGATGCATTAGGAGCTGAGATTTGCAGGTGAGAGCTGCAAACAGGCTCATCCTGCAGAGGTGCAGGGAGTGCTTTTTGACCATGGGTTGAGGATGTGACAGCTCTGAACTTCGCAGAACAAGGGGACAGCTACTCCACTAACTGAGGGAGATAAAAGGCTGGTTCTTATGAGACAGTCTCTGTCGTTATCAGAAATGAAGGGTAGAAACTTGAGGAGTTGTATCTCATTTTATCACTGGGAAGTCTCAGAAGGAAAAAAAATAAAAGAACGATCCAAGTTTTTGATAGTTCCATTTAATTGAAAGAGAACTATGTTAATGTAACCTTAAACTCCAAAATTAAGACAGTTCAGAGTTCAGGCCTACTTGTTCCCTAAGCTATATGCAGACTCTGGACTGTGCAGGCCAAAGATGTTGCCTGCTTGGGGATATCATCTCATGAGGACACTCAGGAGAGGGCTGGATGGACTTTCACAACTGCATAATTTTGCATCTGTGTTCTGAAGTTACATGTCTGTTTTCTCTTTTGTGCAGCCATTTTGAGTGGTTCTATTTTCTTTTGTGTATAAGATCTTTCTCAAAGCAGGGAGATGGATTCATAGGGGTAGACCATACTGTTGGCCCAAGAGCACTCAGCACAGCCTTGCCTCTATACTAAAGCATACCAAAAGGTAGTTTACTGGAAAAAAAAAAAAAAAAAAAAAAAGTAAATTAAAAATAAATTAAAAAAAACTTGAAGGATCTTTTTTTGTAACATATATTTCAATATTTCACATTTTCCCAGCTTGCCCTGAAACACCAGAATTTTACTGAAGAGACCCAATGTCAGCCTCATCCCAAGGAGACTGCAGGCTAAGTTGCAGACACAGTGCACTGCACTGGGAAGGTAAGCCCAACTTCCACTGTAACCCAACATGGGGATGTGCAAATCTCAGCAGCAAAATTGGATTTATTACTAAAATGGCTATTTTAGATTCTTATTGGGTGATGTAGATGAAAGAGAAGATTCTGAAAAAAAACATATGAAGGAGAAGGCAATGGTTAACAAGGCAAGAAGAAATATAATCATTGGTGCCATAACAGGATGCAAACAAGTTTATAGAGCAAGACACGCACCCTTGAGCTGTTCACCAGGACAGAAACAGACCTTAGAGCTGAAAACATACAGTCTCAAATTTTCTGGGATTTTTTTTTTCTGGTTTTTAATTCATGAAAATATAAAAGCAATAAACAATTTTTCCATCAACAAATCCAACATAGAACTTCCCTTCCCGAAGCTCAGCCACAGCCAAGTTACAGAAACACTGCCAAGGCATTCCAGACCAAATCGTTCTGAACTTCTGAATTCCCTAAATTTAAACAGAAGCCAGATTGATTTCTTGAAACTAAAAAATGTGCCTACAAGAACTATTTCTGTTCATGAAAGTTGACAGGCTATACCAGAGCCTGAGCAGGCAGCAAGAAGCACACGCTTTAATGGCCAAGTTTAAAAAGTCCTGCAACACTGGGTTTCTAATGAAAGTATGGACAGAGCCTTAACTACACAGCAGCACTGCAGGCGCCACCATAATAACCATTTAAGCCCTCTTTTCTCAGAAAGGCTCAGCCCAGCCAATGAGGGAGGAGTAAACAGGGCTGGTAAATTAATGACCTTTGAGCATTAGCAGATGGCCTTTTTACGAGCACAGATTAGCAGAACATGGGAGTTTTCAATGGCCGCTAACAGGTGTCAGTGATGCTTTTCTCTCTGTCCCTATCCACAGCCTGCAAAGTACAGATGACTGAGTTCAAACTGCATCTTCACTCCCACCCTGTCCCTTATTTCTATGTTTACAACACAGTTTCTTGGATGACGGGGTGATTCCCATCCCAGGCTAACCTGTAAGTGTTGTGCACTACCAGAACCAAACATGACCACCCTGTGTCTGGAAGTTACTACCCACAGCATCATCATCACCATGACAATTCGTAGCCTGAGTGATGGCTGAAATGGTGGCCTTGTTCGTTCTGGTACCAGGAAAGCTGAAAGAAAACCCAGCCATAGGTCTCAAAGGCATTTGAAAAGAGGGAGTCAGAGCAGCTCCCATAGTCAGGCCCAGTTGTCAGCTCTCTGTTTCGCCTGAGATGTGGGATTGCTGAAGGAAAGCTTAGGCTCTGGGACTGATTTTCCATCTCCTGCAACACCTCTCACTTCCTTGCCTTCTGCTGTTTGGGCATCTTAATCACTGAGCCTCCTGCTCTGTAGATTCCCTCTCTTTAGAACCTTCACTCTCTGGCTCACCACTCTCTAAGCCTCCCACTCTCTGGACCTTTAGTCCCTGGACCTCCCACTCTCTCAACCTAAACACTCCTGGCATCACGCTATCTCAGCCTCTGCTCGCTGGGCTTCTTGCTCTGGACCTCCCATTCAGCTCCTAACTCAGCCTACATTCACTGATCCTCCCAGTTTCTGTTCCTACTGCTTTCATGGCATCCCTTCTCTCAGCTTCGTGCTTGCTAGATCTCTGATTTCCACAGCTTCCATCTCTTTTCTCCTGCCACTCTCAGTGTCCAGTCTCATGACCTCTCAGTGCTGGTCTCTTATTTTCTCAGCCACCACTCTCTAGGCTTCCCCTTTCTAGGCCTTTCACTTGCTAGACCATTATTGTGTCATTGATGCTGCTGTAAGACTTGGATAAGACATTGCTGCATAATTTCTTTGAAACAAGAAAAAGGTGAAGCCCTTTAGAAATACATACAACAACTGAAAGCATCTGTTGACACTTGTAGTGAATAAAATGAATCAGTGGCTGCCCTCTTAATAAAGGCTGATTTTGGAACCAGCACCTTTTTGTAGCCTTTCTTTAACTGGAGCAGAGGAACAAAGTACAAAACTGATAAAAACAATGCAAGAACTGTGGCCCTCCAGGAGAGATTAAATACATCAATAGAAAAAAAAAAGCATGATACAAATTCTGGATTAAACTCTAAAAGAGTCTGTGAGTAATGGAAGGTTGAAGTATTAATCTTACAATTATGTCCTCTCATTAGAAAGAATATATTATGGCTGGGATTTGGGGCAAAACACCAGGGAATGGGGTTGGAAAACTAAGGAAAAAAAACCTTGATAAAACAATTAAAATGTACCACACAAAGGAATTAAACCTGTCCACAACGGAGTTCCTGAAAAGCAGCACTGTGAGATGATTTATACAAACTACTGCAAGAAAAAGTCCTAGGCCAGGAAGCCATAAAGAAGCAAATGCTGGAAACCACAGAAAGTGATACGTAACACTGTCCACAGCATGGCAATTGAGAGACGTGAGGAAACATGCAGTGGTAGCCAGAGTCAATGGAGGTAGAAAGGGAAAAGTAAAATGCATCAGCAGCAGCGTTAGCTCTGGAGAACCTGCTGGCACCAATCACCACTGTCGTATGATAGTGTGTGGATGTGTCTAGGGAGAAAAAAGATTGTCAGTGAGTCCAGCAGCGATGCATAAGTCATTGTGAGGCTGATTGCAGCAGTATTAGAGAGAGAGGAAAAAAAAGAAGAAGAAGAAAAAGAAAAGAAAAAAAAAACACAAGCAATATGAAAATCAAATGTTAAATCTCAAAAGATACAGCAGTAATGGACTTCTAACAAGTACATGCAGGACATTCTTCCACAGGGCAGGAGGGACAACTCCAAGAAGAATGCAGAAAACTCTAAGATGTGGGGAAGTATATCTGAAGAAGATGACATGGGCCTCTTATCCTTATGAACGGGTGTTTCTGTAGACATGTGAAAAAAGAACGTTTCCTATTGCCTACAGAGATACTGCTAGAAATTGGGCTAATACAGAGCATGTTGTGTTGGACATGTCCTGAATGTTCCTGTAAATCATGCTCAGGACCCCCTTGGGAACTCTTTCCTGCAGTGCTGTTTGAATTGTGTTTAGCTCCTGCAGCATTTCATGGAAGCATGCAATTGGCAGTGTAGAGGTCAGGCTCTGCACAGGTGCAGGTCGCATCTGTGCCTGATGGCCCAGTGGCACTAAGCTGCAGAAGAAACAGGAGTTTAAACAGATTATAGATGTGACATTTAACACTGAAGTCTACAGATCCCAGCAAAGAACAGAGAAACTCATTCTTTTCAAACTATAATGCCAAAATCAAGACCTGGCCTTCATTCAACAGGAATACTAAGAAAAACACAAAGTTTGTTGAGACAGAAAAGACTCTTCTGGACTCATCATCCACTGAGACACAAATTTTGTTGCTTTAGTCACCAGTGCTAACATGGGGAAAGAGCTGTGCATTGCCAAGTGGATACCAGCAACCTCAGGGACCTGCACCCCCTAACACACAAGAACTCAGCTTGGTCAAGGTGTATAGATTGGCCACTGCTGCACCCAGGAATGGGAGTTGGTGTAGCAGCTTTCTGAGCTCCATGGAAGCAGTGCCTTGGAAATGCTTTGAATGAGATGATTTCAATGGCTTCCAGCAGGAAGAGAGAACGTGTCAGAAGTCGGTGTTCTTCCTCGTAAAGCCGGGCCAGAGGAGTGTGGTGAGGCAGCCGAGTGTGGACAAGATGCAACCAGAACTCATTAACTCACCGCTATGGTGCTGCCAGTGCCTCCAGGGAGACCACACAGCAGCGCAGAGCACCTCAGAGACTAATTGAACACAGTTAATTATTACGTGGTTTAAGATACATTTGCATTTCTTTACTGTGCTTGTGTTTGTTGTAGTTGCTCTTGGCTGGGAGAAGGTAACTTACAGAAACTTTGAAAAGAGCAATTCTGAAGGGACTTTTGTGTCAGCAGGGATTGAGATAACCCATGACTTTGCCACCTCAGACACCTCCAACCTCTTCATTGCCTGCTGGCATGGGAGGAGAGCCCTGAGGGCTTTTGAGGATGGCAACCTGCCCCTGGTACATGATCCTGCAAAAGCACAACCAAAAGGGATGAGACCCATGCCTCCACAGACAGGAAAGAAATTTCTGCTGGAATCAACAAAATAAATAAACTGGCAGCAGAATCACAACCCTCCCAAAAAGAAGCAGCCTCTAAGTATGGCCATGGAGCTCTAGGTTTTAGCTAGCCTAAAGACTGCGTTAGCTGGAAGTCTGCTTAGAAACATCACCTTTGTCAGTATGAGTTGATTCATGCCTTTGCACCAAGATCTACATACTGCTGTGGTTTACACAGAGGAGCAGAAGCACAAGGCACAGTGGAGGATGCATTCGTGTGATTGCCATTTGCCTGAGATTGTATGAACAGTAAAATTTAGTGAAAGGGGATGGAAATTAAACACTGAAGTGATGGGGAATGCTTGCGTGCGTGCTTGTGAAGCCAACACACAGAGGAGTTGTGTTCCAAACTATCTGGAGTTTTTAAGTCATTCCTCCAGAGTATTTAACTCACATTTTCACTAGCCTGGCTCTAGCTCTGAACGTGGAGACCAAGAGATCTGCTCCACGGGGAGTTAATTCCTGGCACTCTGGTCTATACATGGTACAACTCTCCAGACATTAACGGTGTTATCCCTGGGGATAAATTTGGCCAACTGCATCTACATCCAGCCTGGATGAGCAGGAACGGCTTTTTTTGACTCATAGAGATGATTTGTGCCAGCTCCAAATTTGGCATTGAGCCTTTCTCTTTGTTCTGTGTATAGTTAAATAGACAAGATGAAAAAGCCATGACTAATTAGACTGTTAAATTAAACTGCTTTAAATTTATTTTATGTGATGCATAAAGTTCATAAAACGAGGTACTCAGAGTAGTATCAATGACCTTTCTCCAGAAGCTGCAGTCCACCCGGATACTTTTTTGAACCAATTGGCTGAAAACTTGTGGATTTCTTAACACCTTTTATTCCCTCACTGCCACTTGTAAACCTGAAGGATTTATTTTTATCAGTCCCTCACCCACATAATGACTTTAAAATTCCTTAGGTTCATACCTTAAAATATAGCTGGGAATTAGAAGTAATGCCAATTAACAAGTCAAGGCTCAAAGGCACTGATGGAGTTAGCTTGCACTTCTCCCTGGAAAACTGTCATAAGTATATACAGGAATCTGCACACCTCTGGGTTTTGGTGCGGAGCTCTGTCTGTTGGAAAGAGCCCTGTCAGTGCAGCCCTGAGCCAGAGGGGAAAAGGCAGTTTTGGGGAAATGCCCCAAAAGCTCCATCCCCAGCAGCCTCCCACACCTCTGTCTGGGTGGGCTAGGCAGGCGTGTCTGCATTGGGGCTACCTTCACAATGCTGGAAGGGAAGATTGCATACTCCATGTATCAGCTGATTCCTGGATCTAAAAACCCTGAACATGAGACAGACAAAAACCCCTTATCTGATATGCATGAGTTACTCTCATTCCTGTTTACTGGGCACACACATAAAAGGTGATTTGGTGAGACCTCAGGAGCGTCTGCTTCAGGATTTGGCACATTAAGGAGTCCTGAATTTAGTTCCCAGGTCTGTCAGTGTCTTCGGGCAAGTTATTTCACTTTCCTCAATTCCATTTCCTTGTTGGTGGCAAAGTGGTGCTTGCAATATAAAGTAGTGCTCTCTCCCTCCAGCCATGGAGCTTTGTTTGCTGTTCTGGAAATGCTGCCTTTACTTTTCAGGGGTGGGACAGGGGAGCTGGAGAAGTAAACAGTAAACAGAGTCATTTGGGGAGAGGGACTTGCCTGAGAATTTTGGCAGCGAGCAAGTTTTCTTTTATCTTACCACGAGCTCCTTCTGTGATCCTATTATTACCAACACCTAGGCTGTCAAAGGCCTGTTCCTGTTTCACACTTCCTTACAAGTGATGCTGGTTATTTACACCCCAGCTCCAGGTCTGGGCTCTCTCCGCATGCCATCGTCCTCAGTCGTGGTGCCCCCAACCCAGCCCACACAAGGTTCTGCCTGCACGTGCTTTCTGTGGGAGCTGCTCACAATGCAGCAACACGACTGCTGCCTGGGAGAGCCCTGCCACATGGGACGAGGCACGTGCTGCACACAGCTTGGCACCTGTGGAAGAAGTGTGAGTGGTGAGATGTTTTCTTGCAAGCCTCCAGTTGCGTATTGTGGCTGCAGCATCCTGTGCTCCACGCTGCACTTCTCTTCTTTGCACTCCTTTATTTGGGAACGATGTATTTTCATCAGAGGTGTGAATGCCTCTCCCTCTGCAGATAATCCTGCCCACCAGAGGCCCACAGACGCTGTATTGCTAAGCAACACTTGGCAAAATGCATGCCAGGTTGTGTGGGTCTCTCGTGATGTTTCACAGAAGCATTGTCGTTTCCAGCTCTGGCATTGTTTCCAGCATTTTGGGTGTCAGTGTTCCTGAAAACTATCACAGAAAGGATGTTTATTGAACTGTCAGAGGGTGAATGATTGACACGAGGCACAAGTACTTTTCATGTTCAGGTTTTGGCATGCCACAATTGGATTATTTCCTGATAAATGCCATCCAATTCTACCAGATGGACCACTGAGAAATATGCCAACCTGTGTGAGAAATGGAGTAGATGCTCAGTGCCACTTATTGGTGATGTGTGCTTCTCCAGCCTATCCCTTTTTGTAGCTGCAGGGTGTTTTACTGAAGCAGTGGCTTTTGTGATGCACATAATTAGAATGGCAAGGCAATTGTCATCATGGGAAAGGGAAGATTTCAATGCACAAATTCGATTTCCATCATCCAAGCACAGAAGTGCATTACCTGTTCCTCTTCTCTTGGATTAGTGCATGCTCTGCAACTTGTGCACTGGAGATCCACGAACTTTGAAAGTCAGGAATTTCTCGCATATAAATAATTTCAATAAACAAATTTTCTGCTTTCCCACTCATCTTGTCCTAATGGCTCATTCTCAGATCCAAATGCAATAGCAGGACTGTAAGAGCAGACGTGTTGTAACAGCACCCCGAGTTTATCAAACAGCAGAATCTGTGGCAGTGAAGCTCAGCAGGGAGCAGGTGGGATCTGCACTCCCAAAATGGTGGAGCAGAAAGGGGCAGTGAGAGGGCACAGTGCACCCAGGGAGATGGCAGCGGGGTGTTGCCTTGAGGCTGCCAAATGACTCTGGAGCTATTTGAGGTGTGTGCTGAAAGGGACTTAGAGGCAGAGGAAGCCTATCCCATGAAGCAGTGCCTGTGCTGAGCACAGGGGAAGGCAGGCTGCCTACACACCCCTTGTGCAGACACGGGTCAGAACCTGTTAAACAGCACAGAAGCTTTGCTTGAGCTCGGCTTGGCAAGGCATCAGGGAGAGAGCGGCCTTTTGCAGTTCGCTTGGGGTGACATATGATGACATCCCTAATTCTGTAGGATGGGAAACTGCAGGACCATGAAAGTGCGTTTTTTTTTCTGTCTAAGCCAAACCAAATAGTGAGACAAAAGGAACATTAAGTTATCTATTCCTGTACTCCTTGGCACTTTAATATATACATAAAAAGCAGAGCCTTTGTACTATAGCTAATGAGCAGAAGTGAATAATGTGGTATAATTAGCTCGCTTTCTCAGCCTGCTCTCTCAGATACCTCAGCACCCTTCTGACAACGGTGTGGCACAAGTGGTGACTGGTGCCTACATCTCAGATTTACCATCACTTCATTGTTCTGCACTAACACATTTTTCATCTTGGCCATTATGAGGCCTTTCCCCATTGCACTCATTTCTGCAGTTCAGCCACTGCCTCTGTCACAGCTGGCTCACAGGAGACGCAGCTTGGATGGCAGCTCCAGAGGAGAGGCTGTTACTGCACCATCGCCTCCCCAGAGACCTGCGGTCAGACCCTTGCTGCGTGCACGCATGCACACCGCCTAAAAACACATCTGGTCACAGCGCAGGCTGCCATCACCAAAAATAATGCACAGAGCAGCAAGCAACACTTCTCAGATGTTAATGAAGGCCTTCAGCTTGCAGTGATTTCTACATCAGCCGAACTCCTTTTCTCACTAGGGTGCAGCGATCCTGGAGCTACCAATACCTACAGTTCACAGAACAAGAAGGAAAAAGAATTGAAATAACAAAGCTGTCAGCAATCTGGAATTCCAGAGCAACACTCCAAATTATGGTCTTTTTGGTTCTGCTCTTCCTACGAAAGGGGGTTGAGAAACAAACCGATGATGCACGGCCTTCGAACAGACAGCTCCAGCTCCAGCTCCCTGAGAGTGTCCTGTGCAGCAGCGGCACCAGGACAGTAACTAACACTGTTACTGTGGCTTCTTGGTAAGCTTGCAAACCAATTCAAAACCAGGAAAAAGTCCATTGGCATGCATGCCTTAGCATGAAGCACACAAATGTAATGCTGCTGGTTGGGAGAACTTCAGAATTTCCTCAAAGTATGAACTTTAATTCAGTTCTTTCTGGCATAAACTTTTTCATCCCATTATGTCAAAAACTGTATTACCCATCCATTTGTCTGTCAGAACTATTCCCCCTGGGCCCATATAGCAGCGGCTCTTCTATTCTAAAGCTTCCCATTACATCTTGCTATCAAGAGTCACAATTCTCAGTGAAAGTCTCTGGTGATTTTTGACAATGTTTTACAGTGAACTAGGCCAGGAGCCTCAGAGTTAAAGGAAATCTTCCATCCTGGCAATGAATATGTAATAGGCATTACACGGTGCAGTATACCAAAAATGTAAGGTTCATTAAGCCTTTCTGAGGCGAGAACCTCCGTGTAGCTCTGAATGAACCTGTCTTCATGGTGGCATTAGCAAATGATATTTTGGGCAAGGAAATATTAATACTCTGCATTAAGGAACAAATTTGTTTAAATATTCTGTGGCTCTGCGTGGATGCAGATGATCCAGGAATAAATAAAAAGTGAATAGTTGTCCAACTTTATATGTAAATTGTCTTTGTCTTATGTGCATAAGAAAGCTCTTCGCTACTAAATTCCTCATATTAACAAGCGGGAGTGTAACTAATATATAAAATAAAGTCATTCTCTTTAATGAGAATGCTAAATATTTTAAAGAAATGCACAGCTATGAAATATTGTCAAGGGCATTTTTATACTTAAGTTTAAGAACACTTATGACTTAACCGTTGAATAATTTAACACATTCAGCCTTGAAGTACTATTTATGTATGTTTTTTAATGTTCATACTTACGTCGGCTTTTCTTTGCTAAGGATTTAGGACCTTTGATTTCTGTTTATAAAATTTACATCTTTAATCTCCCAGCTCTGTGCATTTTCCCACTCAACTCTTGCAACAATGTAAGCAGAAAGAGGAGCTAAAAGCCTCCTGCAGCTCAGAGCAGGGATTTCACTGAGTATGAGGACAGACTTGAAGGAAATGAGCTCCAAGTGGAAAACCTATATAAACAAGAGCCTCCCGTACGATGGGGATGGGGGATTTGCTCACAAGTTCATGAGCTCTGAGAGGCAAGAAAAGCCCTCAGCGCCCACCACAGCTGCACCACATCATGAGGAAAATCTGTGGGTGGGGGATGCGGGTGGGCTGGGGGTGCTTCTGCACCGAGCTCTGCCCACCATCACCTGTGTTGGGCCAGGGGTAGCTCTGAGCGCTTGAAGATGCCCAAATGTTGAGGGGTTTGGCTGGCCGCCCCAGGCAAAGGTACCGTGCTGTGGGTCTGCATGGAATTTGCCCCCAGGATAAACAAAAATATTGGCCAAACAGCTTGCAGTATATCTTGTCACCTTTCATTATGGTATTTTGCAACACACTGATGCTTTGTGGCACAGCAGATGTCACTCGACATGTCGTACACTGAGCAGTGGCTTTCAGGAATGTCTGAGATGGGCTTCTTTCAGACAGCAGCATCCTGACCCGCCATGGGGCCGCTAGCAGGTAGCGCTGAGTGCAGTAGCACCAAGGCCAGAAGGGCTGGCTGCAGTGCACAGTTCTGACTCCATGTCAGTGTTATGTGCTGCACGCCACAGGCATGGAGACAGGCAGGTCATGTAGTGCAGTGCGATGGATGAGCTGCTGCTGAGCTCTGCAACTGCGCAGCGATGGGCCCCTCAGCACCCATTCTGCCTCCAATAGTCATTGCTTGCCAGTGTCCCAATGCATTATATATATATGGCATGTTTATGGTATAAAGAAAGATGAATCTGAATATCACAGACCTTGGGCTCAGAGGATGATGAGTTTGGGAGGAAAGCAAGTTGTTCAAGGGCAAAGAAAAATAAAGTTAGTAGAGTTTTGTCAAAGGGAATGATACCAGGCTGCACTACTGCACATTGAGAGATCACTTAGGTAGGAAGACAGAAGGAGAATGCTGGGATTACAAGCAGGAAGCACCACCTATTTCGGTGCAGGGATGTCTTCCAAACTGGAAGCTGCATGCAGCGGCCCCTGGCATGGCTAGGCAAGTAACGCCAGCAGTGTGGATGCTGCTTTAAACAGGCAGATGGGCAGGAGCTGACACAAGGAAACTTCCCTGGCAGCATGGGGCCAGATGGTGTTTGGTGCTGAGTCTCCCTGCCCCAGCTCAGCACCACTGTCACATAAGCATGGATCAGGGTGCTCGACACAGCACTGGTGCCAGGAGGAGGTGTCTGATCTGCTGACAGTAACCACTGCACTCAGCCTCTACCTGTCAGCAGGTCCATGCTAGGAAGTTCCACAAAAGCAGCATTAAAGAAAACATTTTGAACAAACTGAGAGAGAATTGGAGAATTAAAACACCTGTTACCTTCCTTAAATTAAGTAACTCTGCACATGTCCTTGGGATGTCAGCAAAGGGATCCGGCAATCTCAGCAGAAAGGCACCGTTGACAAGAGGAATTCAGGAGGAGAAGCATGCTACAGCTTTACAGCTAATACACAGCTGTAATGCACAGCTCACCATCTTCCTGGGCCTCGCTCCTTTATAGAACACCTAAAGCTCTGGGTCCTGTAGCTCCGAGGACCTCCTTTCCATGTGTGCCTCCTGTGAAGCTTTATTTCCCTTTGAAGACCAGTTTCTGTTGTTTGGGTTGTTGTGTTTTTTGGGGGCTTTTTTGTTTTTGTTGTTAAGAATATATTTAGGCAGGCCCTGGCCGTTACCCTGCAGAGAGCTGTGGCCATCAGTCACTCAATAACTGCTTGTGAGGTTCACCAGACAAAGGGTTAGTGCAGCTAGTACCACAATAATGTAGAAACAGAAATATTACAAAGTAAAGGCTTATAAAATAATAAAAATTCTACTTAGTTCAGATACCTCCCTGTGCCTTTGGCAAAATACCTTAAGCATTCCACATAAGGCGGGCATTGTCTTTATAAGATGGCACCTCATAAAATGATATTAAATATCACCAACGGGGCTTCATATTTCATCCAGCAGGGTTTAGGCCAGACATGTTCTATATCACACATTATTAGAATGACATCTGCTTTGCAAGTTGTGTACCCAGGAGCATACCTTGATAACTCATTTCAGCACTCATTCTCGAGGCTTCTGTGGCTTCGCAATACCTAATATGTTTAACTCATTTTGAACAGAAGTCTAAAGCCTGTCGTGGCCCTCTGGCCAAAACTGTAGCTGTCAGGCAACGGAGTCGGCTATCAAACGTTGCTCATTTATCATTAGTGGTGATGCAGCTGTACAGAGAAATGTACCCACTGAAGTGAAGGGCTGTCAGTTGTTCCCTGTGTAATACTTCTCAACAGGGCATTTCTCCATGGGTGTACAGCTAGTGCACTTCACTACTTCCCCATAGCACAGAATTTATAGTAGCAGGGAGATGGGGAACACATTTTCATTTGAATTTGTCTGCCACAGGACAAATCAGGCAATCATCGATAGAATCCCTAATCAGAGGGATATGAGGAGCTGTTTACAAACATAGGCATGCGCACTTACAAGTGTGTGCACACACATGTGGCTTTCTTAGCATGCTCCCTAAATGCCTATGTGTGTAGTTCAGAATTGGCACGTGTTCCACATCCCAGCCGCTTCCTCTTGACTCCTCATCTCTGCGAGAAGGCCAGCATGTGCCATTTAGGCTTCAAATTTCCCCATCAATTCTCGAACACGTGCTACCCTGAACTCTGCTGTCCCCAACTCTGCTCCCCAGGGAGGCAAACAGCCCGATGAGATCTGTAGGAGAGATCTCCTGGCTGCAGACACTGCCGCCTTTATTCACAGAGGCAAAGCGTGGCCATAGGCTGGGAAAGCACCACAGTTAAGATCATATCTTTAGGCTCTTTGAACCGCTGCAGCATGCGAACATTTGTACACAAGAACTATGAAAGAAGCGTGACACAAACCTCTGCTTTTTCGCTTATCTGTGTCTGGGTGAGATACCGAGCAGGAGACCGACGCCGGTGGCAGAGCAGGGTTCCTCCGCTGGGTTCCTCCTCTGCAGCCCATGAACCAGAGGAACCTGACCATTGCTTTCAAGGCATTCACACAGCTGCAAAGACTTCAAAAGTGAGCATTTATAATCAGGAATCCAAACCCACTTCCGGCAGACAAATAAATTGTTAGCAGTTGCTCCTATATTACATTCTGACCTCAGGCCACTTATGCCCAAGTTGCTGGAAAGCAGAGATGGTCCCAGCACTGTGCACTGAGGACATGGCTTTGGTTCTCTGAGCAAGAAGTAGCTGCAAATATCAGTGCTCTGAACTGTTTGACCGTGAGCAGATACTATGAGAAACCCTAATTTTCTCCCCAAACTGCTGGCCATACCAGACTTGGTCCCAGTTCTCAACACCCCCATGAATTCTGCCACTGATAATGTTACCTGGTTAACAAAGCAGCAACTGAACCACTTTGCACATATGATGATACATTTCTAGAACGGGCTGCCCAGAGAGATTGTAGATGCTTCGTCCCTGGAGGTTTTCAAGGCCAGATTGGATGGGGCCCTGGGCAGCCTGGTCTAGTATTAAATGGGGAGGTTGGTGGCCCTGCATGTGGCAGGGGGGCTGGAGATTCATGATCCTTGAGGTCCCTTTCAACCCTGGCCATTCTGTGATTCTGTGATTCTGTGAGGTATAGAAACGCGGTGACCCAAACACAGCAGTACTTCCACAGCATGGCAGCCAGTTCATGGTTCTCGTCTATAATAGGATGAGTAATACAAAAAAGGAGGAATAACACAGACCTGAACTGCAGAACAGACAGCATGGAACTGCTGTGGGAAAGGCTGCTCTGCCTGAGCCAGGAGCCAGCTTTACACTCTGGGGGGGGTTCCCCTGGGAAGGGGCTACAAGTCCCACCACCCATCTCCTTTATCTCAGGGTCAATTTTTTCTCCTTCTCCCCACTTCTGAGCATGACACACTCTTCAGGGCTGGGACTGTCCTGGCCTGGTCCTCCTACCCTGCCTCCTGAGCTTTGTATTACTTTGGAAATACCAGCATATTTCATGAGCATCAGAAAATGAACACAGCAGAAAGGAAGATGATGAATGGCAAGCTTTTCCTGGCAGACATGAGCTATAAAAAAAAGATCCTGATGTGGTAGAACAGGTTTAACCAACGAGGTTGGCCAGAAACGCAGTGAAACAGGCTTCAGTGTGAAAATGACACCACCAGATTCATAAAAGGCAGAAACAGCAAACAAATAAAAAAAATGAGGCCAACTGAACAAGCAGCTACTTGGGACACAAATGGATGCTATGGGAAGTGGGAACATGCACTTTTTTCCATGTGATGTCCTTCCTGTACAGGGTCAGGCTGGGCTCACTGTGTGCCACAGGGCAGGGCTACAGCTGCAGAGCCCTTCTGGCTGACCTCATGCCTTATGCATCCCCTTCTGCTTTTGGAGCCCCATGCACTCACAGTACCATGGGTCTGTGCCCACTGCTGTGGCCCACAGTACAATCAAAATTATATACATTCATACGTTGGCTTCTTTATTTCATCAGGGCAAGTGCGGAAGAGCATGGCAAGGCTGTACTGAAAGTGATTTCAGCATTTTATTGCTAAACCAGCAAAACTCACCACTTGAACATGGCTTCTGCTCTTTCATTTTCAACCAAACCAAAGATGGACAGAATCCATCTTTCCAAGTCGTAAGAGACTTACATAAAATCCCTGGGGCCTCTCCTCAAAGTAGTTATGGGAATTAATTGCACTGTGCTCATACCGGGGCTAAGCCTCTCCCTCTGCCATACTCCTAGCTGCATCTGGCTCAGAGGGCAGGAACATCTCAGCACAGACTTTTGAAAAGTCCTTTTTGCAATATTACATGCTAGCCAAAGGTATAGCTTCAGTTCTGACTCCCAGGTGCAGCAGGGACTGGAGATGCAAGCTATTGGCCCACATAGGAATTGGCCACAGCTGAGCTCTGTGTGCTGAATGGTATGCCAGGCTGCAGAGGTCAGAAACGCTCCTAGAGAGGAATGTCTCTCTCAGGGGTATGTCCCTTCCCAGCTCCTGGACAATAATTTCTCCATCATGTCCTGGAAGATAGCTGTGACTGATCAAGGAGCCTTTACCACAAGGCTGTGTGCACACCGCCAGAGATGTGAGATGGGCTGCAGGAGGAGTTCTACACTTGGCAAGGGGGACAACCTGTGTTGAATCTTCCCCCAAAGGGGGGGAAAGGATGCTCAGTGTCCATCCATGGGTCTCCTGTGAGCTTTGAGCTCTTCCCTCCTACTCCCCAGCCAAAGGCCACCTCTGCTGCTCCCACATGGGTGTCTGCACTGGGCTGCAGTGAGTGACCTCTGCTCACTGCTTCCACTCAGACCAGGTGCAGTGCTGTACCCTGCAGCACATGGCCTGGCACTGTCCTTTGCGAGCTTTTCACACCGCTCTGTAGGCGCCTGTAAGCAGTCAGGATGCACGGCTCTGCTCAGCACCTGTGCACTGGCTCATGTGAGATTACAGCAGCATCTGAGCAAGGAGAGCTGAATTCAGGTTGCCTTGAGTGACTAATTTCAGACTAATCTGTTCCTGTAAAGGTACCATGTCTTCTTAGCATTACTTTGCTTCCATCTGGAGACCCATCCTTCTTCTCCTTGCTCTCGCTGTAAGCCCACTGCACTCCAAGTGCCTCTCTTTCCTACTCAGATGCCTTCCACTCTGCAGGCAGCTCACTACCACCGACCCCTTCCAAGTTGGGACAAAGAGTCTCTGTTCCCACCTTGTAGTTGCAGCCCCATGGTTGACTGGGAGCAGTGAGCAGAGAGGCAGCAGAGGCAGCAGTCAAATGCTGGTGGCAAGCTGTGCTTCTGCCTCCCCAGCTCCACTAAACCCATCTCCAATGGTAGGTGGCTGTGATCCCTCCGCCAGGGTCAGTGTTCATTTAGCATAAGCTTCAGAGCACTGCTCTTTCCCACAGCTCTTCAAAGTCTGCATTCTGATGCAGCTGGTGAGTCAGAAACAGATTAGTCACAGGGGAGGTTCATTCTTGCCCACAGAAAGTCCAGCATGAGTAAGGACAACACAGGAGCAGCACAAGCCTATTTTGGTTCAGGCCAATGACTTACATCTCATGCATCCCAGAGTGCTGCTCTGAGCATCAGGGCAGGATGGGCACACAGCCAGCTCCGTGCTGCTCTGCTGACACCAAGGACTTTACCACCATCAAAGCAGAATGGGACTGGCTCATCTCAGATGCCCTTCTACACACCAGGTGCTGAAGAGATCTCCATCAATCACACACAACTGGTGCATGGAATGCTGCATGTCTTGTTGAAGCTTCCAAGTCTCTAGCCAAAGCAAAATGAGAAGTTAGGTGACATCTGGGCTCAACTGAGGCTACAGCAAAATGTTCCTGCAAGGCTACAGTTCTACTCTATAGTGATGAGATGGTAAGGGTGTCTAATTTCCCTAGATACCTACCAGTCACAGAGCAAGTGCTCTCTAAATTACCAACAGGAATGTTTAAATGCAAAAGCTTAATTTTCAATTTCATACAGAAAATATAATGTCCAGAAGTGACAACACACTTCTCACTGGGAAACTGGCTGGTGTTAGGTTGCCATGCTAAATTTCAGCTAATTTTTTTAATGAGTTTACATTGTGGATGTAAAATCACTGCAGTAGTTGTCACAGGTTTGTAGGATGCTTACTCAGAACCTGAGCTTCTGAAATGAGATATTTTCATTCATATTTTAAAATTCCA
Organism: Lagopus muta; assembly: GCF_023343835.1. Classification (NCBI taxonomy): domain Eukaryota; kingdom Metazoa; phylum Chordata; class Aves; order Galliformes; family Phasianidae; genus Lagopus; species Lagopus muta. The sequence goes on from NC_064434.1 coordinate 108,700,578, forward strand.
TTCATTAACAGGTGTATATAGTTTGACTTCTTCAAAGTATGCTGCAGACACAGTCTAATAAATCTCCAAGACACCTCACTGCATCTCCATTTTATAGATGTGGTGATTCGAATATATCCAAGTGAAATGACTTGCCCAAGGCTAATGAAGGAATCAATGTCAGAGACAGGATTAAAAGTAGAAAAATTCCTGGCCCCCAGTCTCATAACCTAACTGTGGTTCTGCATTTCACTCATATCAAAACAGGAAAGGGAAACACATATATTTTGAATATTGTGAAAAGCAGTCCATAGCAGATGGGCAGTCTGATGTTTTAAAATTGCTTTACCTATTGTCATAAAATAGCAATAATACACAGGATGTGGTTCTTGTCCAAGACTGTACCGAGGTGCAAACAGCATGAAGTCTGTCACTGGTAGCTCTCAGAGCAGCAGAAGTTGCACTAGAAGTATAAAATGAGCAGTTTCTGAGATGTCTTTCCTGCCCTGTTTCTTAAAACGAATTTCTTTCTGTGTATTTCAGTTGCCAAAACCTTCTTTGAAGCTGGTTAGTACCTGTTTAGTACTGAATACGCTGCAAGATACCTACTGCTGCATCTCAGAGGTGGGAAGAGGTCTGTAACAGCCATTTCTCAAATATGCAGGTGTTGCCCACCAACATTTTTTCACGGCTCTGCCCACCTGTTTGTTAGATGCTAACACAGGGCTAGGTGGTGCTGCTCAAATGTAACAGGAAGAACGAGCACCTGTCTAGTTGTGGGCAAGAATAAATTAAAAAAAAAAAAAGAAGAAGAAGAAAAAAAAAAGAAGGTACACTTGTGTCATTAAATATGGATGAGCAAGACTGAGTTGGAGACAGTAGGATATGGCTTGAAATAAAACCCCATGAGGGCCACACCCCCTAGTATGCCCAGGGCCATCCCTTTAAAGGTAGGACAATTATAATTAATTGAGCAATCTGACAGAAAGCGTACATCCATACAGCAGAGCAGAAAGTGACACTGTGCACAGAGCCATCCAGGACACTTGAAGGGTTAATTCTGGTTCACTAGACCAAGGACAGTAAATTCTGCCTGTGGCTACCACCAGTCTATTGTATTATTATTGCAGGCTTTAGAAACAGCTTTTAATTTTAACCCATTCCAGCCCTCTCTACTGTCTTCTGTTTGTATGATTGGCACTGAATAAAATTGTATACAATCTTCCTGGTTCAGTAATTTCTTTTCACTTTCAACGTTTACTACATTGTTCAGAAAAAAATAATCCTAGGGACCTGGGCCTTCTTTGCTTATCATTATTAATGCTTAAAGACCAAAATTATTGCCAGAAAACTGGGCCCCTTTCATTTTGTTGTTATCAGCCCTCACTATCTGCTGCAAGGATCACTGAAGAATCCCATCTGTTATGTTTTGGAAATCCTGTCATGACTGCCCAGAGTTCTGACAAACACGTAGACTAAATATAGATAACTGTGTAACTCTTTCCTTCTTCCCAATACCTGCATTTATTCACCTACCTGCATTTTGTAAGTTGGTGTACTGGGAACTGTTTGTGCCTGTACGAGCTGACAAATCAAACCCACTGGTTACCTGTAACGCAAAAATCTCACAATCAACAACATTGTCAGCAATATGCTGAGCACATCATCAACCCATAGGCTGGCTAGAGGGAACCAACTGATGGAGAAGGGATGATATGAGGTAGTGAGGGTGATAGCAGAGGACTGACTCAGTGACCCAGGCAGTCCTTTCAATCCTGTATTTCTACGTTCATGTGTTCATACTGAAGTTGATGGGAGACATTTCCACTGACTTCAAAGGGCTTTTCTGTCCCATTCCATTTCTTTTCAATATATAAATGCAAGAGTAATGTCACGCATGATTTTCATGAGACGTGTTAATATACAACCAGTTCTGGGAGCAGCAGAATGAGTCCAGGTGGATAAACTGCTCATCCCAAAGTGCTAGACATACCAACACCTGAAAAACCTCACCTCCTTTTATCTAAATTGCAGATAAATCCAGAAGTATCACATGTTAATGTCCCATCATCATTAGCCTTAACCAATTATGCCAAATAAATAATCCTATTACCTATTGGTGCTTTTGGCAAGCTACATGGATAGAGTGAACAAATGGCTTGGAGCTGGGGACTGGCTCACCTTCCAGCAGTAGGAAGGATTGCCCTAACACCAATGTCCCTGTTCTCGTGGTGCTTAGAATGAAAGTTCATTTAGTGCATACGGAACAGCACTCATTTGTCAGAGTGGTAAGCCACAAAATGCTTTGAAAGGTGTAGAAGCCTAATATTGATGGCCACAGAAAGAGGAGTGAGAAGAACTGGGAGGCTGTGTATTTATACGGTGTATTCTTCTCTCCTTTTTTTTTCTTTTTTTTTTTTTTTTAACAAACAGGCATTCAGCCTGTTCAGTAGAGTCACTCCAATATGTTATCTAATGGCTCCATCTTTACTTGTGAGATTTCCCATCTGTGGCCAGACTGTGCCACTGCCTCATTCAACTCAGCAAGTGAACAACATTTATTCCCTCATTCACATCTTAGGAGACAGGTCTTGCTCTAGAGCAACAGAAAAATGAGTTGCTCCATAGTCAGGTCTGAACCTTTGCACTTAAGCCAGCCTTTGATGAAACTTCACTTTGGATTTCGACGCTTTTTATAACTGGGCTATCTACTATCTCTCTCTGTGTCCCTTTCTTTGTTCTTTCTGCTGGTATCATTCTGATCTATGTGGTGGTTTCTCATTTTCCTCTTGAGGTTTCTCTATCTGGCTTGTTTTCAAAGCCAAATAACACAAGTAATTATTTATAATCTGTAATTGCCTCAGAAGGATAAATGCTCAGACATGATCAGTCCATTTTGTTATTTTTTCACCTATTATACAGTAGTATCTTCTGCTGTTTGGAAGCTTCTTTACTCTTTTTCTGTCTTTCACCTCATAGCATACTGTAAAGCTATAAGTGATTCATAAAACATGGAAGACTATGTCATGTCCAGCTTGGATCTCCTAAAGCAGTCACTTCCACTGGGTTCATGCTGCCTCGAACCAGGATACTCCATGGATGGATCTGCCATGGGGGCACTGGTGCAGCCACTGCTACTGCTCCTCAGGTTCTTTCTCATTACCAGAACAGAAAAATGACATTATGTCATGAGAAAAGAGATGGTCCAGATGCCAAAGACACCTGATAGGCATTGAGAGATCTGAGTGCTTCATGGCTGCATCTAGATCTCCGCACATACCCACACAGTATCGACTCGAGGAAAGCTGTTGCTTGTTGTACCTGGGAATGTCATTTCAGAAACCACAGCATGGGGAAGGGAGAGATATTGAAGTGCATCTGAGTTTCTGCTCATTTAGTTCAAGGAATGAATATGGGAATATCAGCCTCAGGAATGGGGAATCAGCACTGCTTCAGCTCCTCGTTGTCACCCAGTTGAAGTTTGGTTGCCTTCTACTCCATGGCTTCTAGTTGGCTGGCTTCTAGTCATGGGTGTTAAAGGCCCATGGTTAGAAACAGTCCTTGGGGTCTTGCCATGGCCTTGCTGACAATGTGAACAAACAGAAGAAATTACATGTGACAGAATGGAAGCAAAACATCTAGTTTTGAAAATAAGAGCTTACTGTTCACTCCAGTGTCATGCTCTGCAGACAGCTAACAGCAATCCCAAGAGACTCTTTTGTGCCTCTGAATGAGCGATGCAAGGACACTGGCAAATGTAGCAGACATTCAATATCCAAAAGCAGAAGGGCCTTGCATGAGAAGCAACAGTGTGTCTTCATTTCTGAAACCAACACATTCCCAAGACAGCCTGGATCCACAGGTGGCACCAGTCCAATGGAGTCACACCAATGTATAGACAGATCCCAGCCAGCTTGTATTTGGGTGCAGTTCATGCAGACCTGCAGAACTGCTCCAACTGACTTCATGATTATCTCATCAGTGGCCACATGTCACTGTGGGAACTCAGTCACAGTTTGCCATAATTTTCCTAAAAGGGGAAGGAGGAGGATAAGAGCAGCAAAGCTGAGCTGATTTGTGCTGGCTTCAGGACTACAGTGTGACAAGAGATACCTATGACTGTCACATACAAATTTAGTAGCTAGCATACTTTCATTTTGTTTGATTTTTAGCACAATTCTCTCCACAATATATATGAGTAGAATGCATAAACAAAACACTTGGCACTTGGAGTTTATCTCGGTGAGGGAAAATTTGATTGATGAATAGTAAGTTCAGAAGGTGGCAAATGTTCAACATTGGTCTAAATAACCCTTTGCTGCTTTTTTTTTTTTTTTTTTTTTTTTTCTTCAATTTGTCTTAGTCTTCACTATTCTTGCCTTTAAGTTGCTTTGCTCTAGTCCTTCATTAGTTGCTGGGAAAATAACTGTTCTATTTGTTCCTTACACTGATTCCTTTCATTGATTGGGTTCCTTTCACTGATTGGGTTCCTTTCTTTGATTGGGTTCCTTTCTTTGATTGGGTTCCTTTCACTGATTGGGTTCCTTTCACTGATTGGGTTACTTAGTGCCTGGAAAAGAGGCAGAGAACTTTTGCGTGGTCACATTGCTTCTTGCTTTCTCTTTAACATCACTGTGGGACAAAGCCTGTGAGGCAGACCTTCCTCACAGGATGCAAAATGGTCATTTTAATCCCAATTATTACTATTGTTGCACCACCAAAAGATAGGAGGGGTGCAAAGAGGCAAGCAGAGTGAGGTGGCTTGGGACAAATTCCAGTCAAATTAGGCTAAATGAAAGGAAAAAAAACTATTTTACAGAGAGAGAAACTGAGGCACAGAACCTTACAATGCTCTATGTCCTTGAGAAATACATGAAGAGAGGGGCAGAAGGGCAAATGTTAGACAGTCCTTGAGGCTGTGCCTTAGCAATGAGATCACACAGCCTCTACGTGCAAGCTCAGAGAGAAGGGGCATCTTCCTAAGAGGGAAATCCTTGCTGGGTTGAGCACTTTGCTTGCCTTTCTCTTCTCACTCCTCTCATCCTTCAAAGTACGGAGGATGGTAGGGGGCAAGGTGCTCTTCATCCCACCCCACATCCAGTGGGTACAGGGACTCCTGAGCAGGCCCCCATCACCCACACCCCTCGGCTGGGGAGGAGGGATGCGATTTGTAATTACGATACTTTCATTACCGTCTCTTAGTTCTTTGCACAGTAATGTCAAGAGCTTTGTCTTTGTAGTGTTATTGGCATTTTTCATCATATTCATGAAGTGTGGGTCAATTTTCTTCAAAAGGCTCACTTCGCCAACTTGCCACAAAGACAGACAGTAATAAATTCTACTAGTGCACAGCGAAGGCTTCGTAGCTGCAAGCAACAATAAAAAGCAATGAGCTGGGTATCACTAAGTAACTCCAGTTTACACTGCATTTTCTTCTTTTATTGAAAACTCGGAATATGAATTTATTAATGAATACACAGGCCTACTTTGAAGGGTTGTGGGAGGGGTCCGAGTCAATTTATTTGGTATTCACACAGTGTGCGCCTACATTGTATTGTTTCATCATTTTATGGCCAGGCACAGCTTGTTAGGCTGTGGCCCTCCAGAAAAAAGCAGGCTCATATAGCAACACCTTGACGTAGATGTACAGCTGCTTTCACTGTGGCTGTCTCACCTTTAGCCCTGTCTGTCTACTGCCGGCTTTCATTTTCCGCATTCATACATCAATAAGCTTTGCATGCTGACACCTAATTTTGCAGGCTACTTTGGTTATGGAGGCCGTGTTTTGCATATCACTACCCACCCCCTTCTGACATCTACTGCCTTTAAAGAGGGAGAGAATAGAGAGAGCACGAAAGAGGGATTCTTTTCTTCTCAGCCTAATCAGAGATTTCTTTATATTTGTCAAAAGCAGATCTGCCAAATCAACTTTAATTGATTCTTCCACAGTTCTCATGTATGATTTTTGAAGGACTGGGCTTGTGTTCCAAGACACGGTGTTGTGTTTCAAACAAATATGAGGTTTCTACAGCAAATCAAATTTAGAAGCCAATTAGTTAGCATTTTCCATTCCAATTAAATTTGAGACCTTTCTGATTTTGAAAGGCTTGTGTGTCTGTGCATGTGTACGTATGTATTTGTGTGTATCTGTATCTATTCTATATATAGATAAAGATATGTACGTATAAAATGCTTAAAGTGCCCTCAGTGGTCTAATAAGCAGGGAGGGGCTATATCTACCCATTTTAATATACGTTTTGGAGGAATTTTTTTGTTGTTGTTTATTTCACACACACTTGCCAGCCCTCACTAACCTCTTACACAACACCACGAAGGTTTTTACTTCTCAGCCAGGTGGCTAATATCATTATATCATTGACAACTCATAAAATGTTATAATCTAATTGGGCCTTCCCTCCCCACACATGCACACACTGAAAGCTCACTGTAGCAAGGAAAAGATTAGGGGCAAAAGCAAGATTAATGGTTAAAAAAATGGAAGCAGGCAGAGTCCAGATAGAATACAGTCGCTTAAAAACAAATATAATTTGTATATTAAAATGTGTTTTTACCTAAATAGATTTACTCCAAATAAACCAAGTAGACAATGTAGGGCATTTCCTACTGAGAGCAGCATGTTTCAGCAAAGTCTGTACATTTATTTTCAATTAATTTTTAAATAAATTCCTCAAAAATCAGGGCTCAGGCAGATTTGAACAGAGGCTAATATTGGATCCAGTACTACAGTGATGGGAAAGAAACAAAAGCTTGTTTAGATCAGCTAGAACATGCACAGTCACAGTCAACCATACAACTATCCCAAACAGTGGTGTGCCACAGAGCAGGGATCTGCCTGGCATCTAGGATATGCCAGCCACACATGATGTCAATCAGCAATCAGTGAGTTTTACCTTCCAGGGCTGCCTGAACGACCTCAAGGCAGACGGACAACACAGCTCCAGCTGACCCACTGCTGCTCTCTGCCAAGGACTCACCACCACAGTGAGGAATGCATGCACTCAGCAAACCTCAGGTGGGAACAACCACTCGCCTGCATTCCTTTGGCAGAGAGATTAATTTGTTTGTTCCTGTTATAAAACGTAAAGAAACAAAGACATGAGAAAAGGTGAGAAAATCCAGACGTATTTTGTCAGTAGGGAAACACAATAAATGCCAGGTTGTACCAGCTTGGAGCTGGTACACCTGTGCTTTGTACTCCGTCCTACCACACGTGACTACCAGCTCAAAAGCAGCAAAATGAGAAATTATGGTGGCAATCAAGCACTACTCACATACTCACAGTGTCACACCCGATGTCAGTTAGCACGGCTGTTTACATAATTGTTATACAAAAGGAAAATCTACAGTGCTACACAGCCCTCAGATTCACATTCCTGGTTGGCCGTTGTTTTTTGGACTGTCTGGCATGCACAAAATAAAATCCATGGGAAATCTGTCTAGCACCAGATCTTTGATGAATCAATATTAGGATAATCTTTATATATGGTTTTAGATCGAATTTTTCAAGTGAGCTTCTCTTTACACTCGGGTAAGCCTTTGCTCACGTGCCTGTTGGGTGGAAAAATGCTCAGATTTGCCTATGGCTTAAATTTTAATTTGACTGAATGGACAAGTTGAGAAGAGAAATTTCAGAGTACACAAACATTTTGAAACTTTCAAAGCCAAACTGTCTTAAGCTTTTCCTATGAAATCTCTTCTACTGTGAGATCCCTTAATTACTGGTTGGCATTAAACCAAAAGGGTTCAGCATTGAAATAAAACTCTGAAAGCAACGTTGAATGTTAAACTGGCCTTCTAAAGTTTTGTTTATCCTTTCTTTTTAGATCAAAAAAGTCTAGAATTTCATTTTTTTACTCAAGTGATGATCAACGTTTCTTCTGTGATTCAGGATTTCTGCAATAACACGTCAAGTCCTCTACTTTTCTCTTGTGTGCTCAGTGCTGTAAAAAGGCCTTCAAGGTACAGAATGATAGGGGAAAATCAGAGAATGCTCCTCTCCATGCCACAGTGCCACACAACATCACCACTGCAAGGAGAGGATGTCCTCACTGCGTCACCTCTGGGAGCAGTGGTTGCTCCAGGACCTCCTCCATCTGGAGACACTCAGCATAGCAGCTGAGGTGGGCTCCTGGTCAGAGCAGAACCTCCACTAAATGCATGCCAGACCACACATGCAGCAAAAACAATGGTGCTTGATGAGTGATTAGGCTTCATTGTCTGCAAGTGCTCATACCAGAGAGCACTTGTGTACAGTGCACTGCAGTGTTGTGCGTTAAGGTCTTTCTGCATTTGTCATCTCAGGGATATTTAATTGTAAGGTAAGCACAAGAAAAAGAAAATTGCAAGAGGAGCACAGGTTGGTTTGACAACAGTTGCAAGCGGTGCCCCTGCTGCAGGAACAGTCTTGGGAAATCAAGATGGGCATATGAACGTGTCTGATCAGAGTTGTCTTTAACTGTGACCAAAACCAGAGCTGAAGATTTCAGCCATTTTTTGATTTATGAGCCCTTACACTTCCAGTGGAGACATGCTTGCTTGAAACAGGGAATTAAAGCCTCCTGCAAAAAGGCCTTTCTCGGTTGTCTTTCCATTGCTTTTTAGAAAGGTGGCTCAGAGATGCGCTAGGGCACATGGCCCACAGCTGGAAGCCTGCAGGCAAAGAATGAGCAAAGGGATGGGGACAGAGACAGGTAGCATCTGAGTCTGGGGCTTAACCATCCGTCATTCCATTTCCATCTAACGGTGGTGGAAAGTAATAAAAAGAGGCCTTCGTTTTCCCTCACAATTTTAAGGCTAACAAGGACTATTAGATCATCTGTTCTGACCTTTTACATCTAGAGGCCACAGATTTCCTTCAGCCTATGAGTGCCTCTGTAAAATAACAGCCCATATTAATTTCTATCACCAGTGAGGGAAATAAGCCCTCTCCAATCAGAAATGGATTTGTCTGAGGCTCGGTATTTGCCACCATTGGCACTCTCACTGCTCACATCCTTTCTAAGTACTATTTTCCTGACGTATGTCCACATACATGTTGTTAAAATACTGGGAATATTTACATTATAGTGGCGTCCCATTTTGGCCAGAGTCTGTGTCCGCAGTAAAAAAGGATCTCCAATGCGAAGGCTTCGACAGACTAACAAAACAAGGCCAAAAAAAAAGCCATACGAAAAAAGAAATTGTCATTCTCCCCATCTCACATAAACCCAATGAGATTAAATGATTAGTCAAGAGTCACCCAAAAGTTGGTGGCAGAGATGGAGCTGAAAGCTTCTTTCTTGAGTCAAATTCAGAGTTTTAATCACCCTTACACCCTTCCTTTCCCTTCATTGCTTTCATTTATCATTTCAGGCTAGGCAGACTGCATTGAAATGATGGCTTTGTGAAGCATAGAAACACCGTTTTACGGGCAATAAACAATAAATATGAACCTGAGAGACATCTCCAGGAAACCACCCTTCCAAAAATGAGTCCATTTTCCTTTTTTTTTTTTTTTTTTTTTTTTTTTTTGCCTAGAAGATGGCAAAAACCTTCCCTTCTCCTCCTGCCCACCCTCTCCAGGCTCAGCCTATGTTGACTGCACCAGCTCCCCTGTGCAGTGCAGGGATGGGGATGGCACAGCATCCCATGGCATGGCTGCAGGATGGCACTGAGCACTTCTGCTTCTGCCAAGATGCCCTGGCTGCCACAGCCATTACCTCTGCCAGTGCACCAGAGAATCAGTGGTGCAATTTCATTTCGGTGCTGCTAACTAATTATTAACTGGAGGCTCAGCATTCAGGGTGCAGACAATGGGATCAACCAGGCACCGCTCCACTGGCGGGGGGGGCACTGCTGTAGACATGAGTTCTTTTTAACTATGGTGCAGAGGAATCAGCCCTGCAGAAGCAAACTGGAAAGTATTCAAAATTCTGATTAATAACCAGAGCATTTTTTTCCAGTTTTTCTCCAAATTCCCACCCCCCTCCCCCAAGACCCCAACTGTTTTTTCATCTGTAGCACCAAAACCCACATGCACTTTACAGAATGGGATAAATTGTTTTGTCTTATGGGACTGCTCCACAACAGTCACTTACACAGAGCAGAGCCCTAAACCAGATTCGAATCCAGACTTCTACATATTTTGCGTGTGGATCCAGATTTAAGCTTTGAGAATGACTCATGGATGGTCTTAGCCTTTGGCAACTGCAGGCAGTACAGTACATAAACCTCTCTACAGTCTGGAAAGGATCTGTCAGGGCTGGGGTCCGGGCTTCACTATTTCAGGCCTCCACTTGATATGACAGCTCGCTTTGTGCAAATGCTGAACCCATAGGGTATCTGTGTTATCTCCTCTCCTTAAGAAAGCATTTTATCTCCAAAAAGTGGAAAATGTGCTTTAGAAGCTAAAAGGATCAGTTGAGGACTTGTTGCTTGTATTAACAATCCGTCTTGTTGAGATTATTGTAGCTGCACAACTGTTAAGATCAAGTGGGGACAAGCAGAACCTAACCCAACTCACAGTTACATCCATGAGGTTGCAACTGTTTTTCCCTCTTGGTGGCTGTCTGGAGGTGTCACTATTTCTACTAAAGACCACAATGGAAACCACACTTGTCCTGGGGAGGTCGCAGAAATGTTTCTTTTCACAAGAGGTCAGCTCATGGTCAGTTTTCACCACGAATCCCAGGACAAAACAAATTTTTGCAAGGAGACATTGACTCCTATATCCTCTAGCATTCAAACCTTACTGGCTTTGTTACCTTCTGAGCCACTTATCAGGTCAGGTTCACTCAGAAAGTGGCTCCAGGTTCATAAAGAAATTGGATGCAACCTTTCGCATGACTTTGCAAGGTGTTTCTTCATTTGTGGCAGCCACTGATTAAGGTGTTTCCACCTCAAAGAAAAAACTAAGAGGAATTTTTGTTCAAAACAATTTTGGATATTTTGATAGAAGTGCTTCCTCCTGGAATATCTTTGCTCCACACAGGGGATTTCGTGCTCTACGACCTCTTCTGGCACCTATCAGAGGAGGCACCTCAGTGCCAGCTGGAGCCTCACTGCTCTCTTACAGTCTCTCTACCAGGAAAACTCATAGCTTGCATAGCCAAGGGATGGCAAAGAGTCAGCAGCCACACCATGGCTGAGCAACCTGGGGGCAGCAGCTCCTCCTGGACACACAGTACACAAGAAAGAGCTGCTGCTCCCAGGGGTAAGGGAGAACACATGACATCACAGTGGTCACTTCCAGGGCCAGAGAAAGTAGGCTGGCACATCCACAGAGCAAGTGCACATCAGGGTATGAAACAGCCCTATGCAGTGGTGCCATACCTGCAGGGAAACACTTCCTGGAAATGGAGATATAAAAAGGAGACGACATTCCCCAGGGGCTGGAAAAATGTTATATGAATCATACTGGGCTTCACTCAGGAAACGTCTCTTTTAGTGAAATTCTGTACCAAAGACATATATTTTTAAATTAATACTTTTTTTTTTTTTCTTTCCATTTCCAATACACTGGTAGTGCTTTTTCACTGAGCAGTTATTAAAAAGAAGGAAGATATAGTCTTGTACTTGGGTAATGACTTTCCACCACTATTTCTCAGTCTTCTCATGCTCCTTCCCCTTCTCCCTTCAGCCTCCCAGTTGGAGCCATGGTGCGCCTGGTCCCAGCACTGTGGGTTTGGTGCACAGGTGTATCCAATGCACCATCCATACAGGCCATGGCAGTACAGGGGACAATGCTCTCCAAACATGTGCATGCAACTCCAGTCTGTCCCCAGGATACATGGAGCCCTTCCAGACTCCATCCATTGCATCCATGATGACAAGGTGTCACGGGATGTTGTGTTTTACTCTCACCAAACCGTGTTGCTAGGACAACTTTTATTATCATACATAAAGTGAATAAAGGATGAAACCAGACACAGCGTGCTGATTTGCTGTAACTGTGATCTGCGATGAAAAGCTCTAGTTTATACCACAAATGAATTTTGCAGGGATGGTATCGATGCTACCAAGTGCTGCAGAAGCATATTTCACAAAGCTGCCTGGGCCTGGCATGAAGATCATGGCACTTTAAATAGTGAATTGGTTATTGTGATGTTTGTGAGAGGCGAACAAGAGGGAAAGTCACTTTCAAGCACAGCTCAGTGCTCTTTTAATGAGGAATGGGGTCTTCTTTGGAGTCATCCAACTACTGAGGAGGAGCTGACACCCTTAGTAGTCAACATTCTCGGAAGGGCTGACAGCCCCAGATAAATCAGTTTGTGTACTTCCTCCCCTGCTCACATCACCTGCAGTGACATGAAGGCACTAATTTCCTTTGAGAGGGAGAGAGATGGATGCACACATACATTCCAGGCTTGTTGATCCCTCAGTGCAAAATTAACAAAAACAGGCTGGGGAGAGCTCTGAGTAGGCACAGCACTTTGTCAAGAGGAAGGTCTCGCTGTGGGGCAGAGCCATGTTCATAATCTGGTAATGTACAGGTATGCATACAGCAGCATCACATTCAGCTCTGGGCAGAAGCGACTCTGACACACGCAGGGCATGCACAGGAGGGGTAGCACCCCAAGGCCACGCTCCCCAACTCCATCCCCTCAAACACTCCCCTGGTGCAAGCAGAGTGATTGCCATGTGCTGATAGGTGGTGACTGCAAGGCATGCTCCCAAAGCTGAGCCAATGGGTGCCTGATGGGGCTCAGACCCACAGCACATTCTAGGGCCATTTGCCCTCTGAAGATATGCACAAGAATCTGAATTTATCTGACCTCTCAACTTGTGCTTTCCTAAGCTGTGGTATTCCTGTGATGCATCAGTTCATGTCAGTTAAGTCACCAATGATTTCATTGCACATGTTTGTATCTATCTATCCGTATATACATACACATACATAAAGAGATGAGATGTGATCAATCACAGCAATGATATGGAAAAAGAAAATGAAAAGGAGGCATTTGCCTGACCACCATTCCAAAGAAATTAGACATTTGCACTGCAGGTAGATACGTGTGGCCATGTTCACACACATAAAGTTGTAAGTGCACCTATACACATGTGCACACATGATTGTGTACCCGTGCTCCCGTGATTTCCCAGCTAAACCTCTGCTCCCTGGGGCCCTCAGCAGAGCAGCTGATCCCACTCCATGGCCTGAGGAGGGAAAGCCAAGCAGTGCTGAGCCCCACAGAGCATTCTGGGGGCAGCAAGCCAGGCCTGCTGCTCCCTGTTTTGTGGCAGGCAGTTGCCACCCTCGGCTGTACTCTGTGCTGGTGATGTAGGGTCACACATGGCCAGGCAAGAATGCCCGTTGTGTTTGCACTACACTGGGCTGCTTTTTTCATTCAATGTTGAGCATTGCAGGGGAAATGCTCTTTTGTGTGTAAATAACTATTAGATGCTTTTCTTTTTTTTTTTTTTTTTTAAAGCAAAAAAAAATTCATAAAATAAAGCAGACAGGATTCATTTATATGAAAAATAGAGGGATTAAACATAGCCAATAAATTATAATAAACTGTCCACAGTGAACAATGCCACCAGATGACCATAATGGAGATCCAGTGCTCTCGTGCTTTTATTAAAAGAACAAAGCACTGCAATTAAATGTAAAATCCAGTAATATGTCATCGTACCTTAAGCATCCTTTTCTCATTCATTGAACACTGTCCTCTGATTTAATTGAAGCCTCTGGCCCCTCTGAGACGGCAATAGTTCTCACTCTAGGCCAAGTTTAGCATTTCATTATTTAGTAATCTGAGATGGAGTCATGCTATTGACTCTCAAGCAATCTTCTTTGCTTCTTATAACAAAAAGGATGCCCACAGAAATAATTGATACCACATTCTCCTCTCTTGTAAATCGTCCCTCAGTGGATTGCAAGAAGAGGTTTTTGATTTAGTCTTAAGAATAACAAAAGTTGGGTATATTTTTCACTGATGACCCCCATATGACATGTCCATAACCCCTTTCACAACAGGAATGTTGGCCTAAAGGCATTTCAGCAGCTAAAATGAGTGACTAGAGGCTTTCCAGGTTTTGTTATATATTTTCAGTGGATAAGTGATGCCTTCCTGCCAGAAAGCCATTTCTTTCTATAGAATAACACACACAGACCTGATCTTCTCTGGAGCTGGCGGTGCCAGTGCCTCATCGAGGCAATCAGCCACTGAGGCAGATTCACTGAGGTTTTGCAAGGTGGCAATGGGCTGAAGCAGCACAGACTACAGGGCAAGTGACCAGGACCCAATGTGTACCAGTGCTGAGAGTGGCATCAGCAACTCCTGGCCCCACAGCAGTCAGTCTGTGGGGAGAGCCTCTGCCAGCTCTGCTGCTGGGGATGAGCTGGGCCCCACTGCTTCTCCTGCAGTGAAAGGTACCAGCCTGTAGGATGGCCTCAGCACCCAGGAAAGCCAGCTCCCCAGATGTCTCTTGCTGAATGTGTAGGGGACAAGGAGACGCAGTTTGCGCTGGTGATCTGTAAGATGCTTATGGCACTGATGAAGACAAGATCTCACCGAGACAGCTAGAAGAGCCATGCCCAGGAGGCAGAAAGGCCTTTGGAAACCTGTGACATTGCCACCAAGCACTGCAAGCATGACACCTGGCTGGGGGAGAGCCCCCACGACAAACCCGCATCGCTGCCAAGGACATCAGTGGGAATCACACGGATGTGGGAACGGAGCTGCACCTTGTGGCCCAGACCTATGCCCTCACTCAAACTCAGCTGCATGTAACTCTGTACAGTCCATTTGCTGTGTTAAATATTTCAAATTTTAGAATGTCGGGGTTACAGCCAGAACAACGAATGATAGGGGTAAGACTTTAATTCAGGCAGTCCTGTGAGAGGCATGGGGAAGGAGGAGAAACACACCATGACTGTACTTGGGAGAATTATTTGACTGCAGGACCAAACCCTACCAGGGCAGTGTCAGTTGTTTTGTTTGTTTGCTTCTCTCCTCCCAGTACTCAAATTACCTCCAGGTTCTGAGATCCATTAGACTAATTAATATTAAGAACATATGCATATGCAGATTAGGCCATGGGGCCCATATATTTCACTTTACACGACAGCTTGGAGTGTAGTTGCATGAGTCAATCAAATGCCATAAATTTGCTAAGCACAAGAGATCATTAATATTAATTGGGGCCTGGGCACTGTGCAGTAGCCCATGCCACCATTAGAAATGGACCCCTTGCTTTAATCGTTCAGCAAATTTTTGTATTATTATTTTTTTTAATCAGTACCTATGTCGTGTTTAAAATATGTATTTTTTTTCTGGGTAGCCTTCAGAACAGTATCCGAATTGTATTAAAAAATACAGAGCAGACCTTTTCTAAGACAGATGGCACACAATGAGGTTAAAAAAAAGTATCTCGAGATCCAACCAGCAAGAACAAAAAAAAAATTGCTTGCATTGTTGTTTTCATTATCTTGCTTCTGTCATTTCATGAGCTTTGTATCTTGCAAGGAAAGAAAGAAGGGAGAAAAACTGTGAAATTAATCTTTTGTGCATGGCCTGATAAAGAAGAGACATGCTCAGACAAAAGATAGACTGAGAGAAGGTACTGTGATTGATGACTAAAGTAAAGGTGTCAGAAGAGTATTATGTAAATTACGGGAGGCACAGACCATTGAGGAGAGAGAGGGAGGGAGAGGGGAAGCCAGAGAGAGAGAAAGGACTGCAGAGTCGATGTCACCACGATGCCGGTCCCCCAGCGCCCATTCCTCGCCATCTCTCATCTCCCAGACAGCTTGCTCACCTTCTATGTGGTTTGCACAGCGTAACAAAGGAGGAAAAGCTGTCAGCATTGGCAAGATTACAGCCCAAAGTGGCACTTGGTCTCACGGCAACTGACACAAGTGGGCAAGGTGGAAACTTTGAGGAAGGTGACCTCAGCACTTCTGTGTGTCAGTGGTGACTGGGAGTCTGCGCGCCGCTGTGTCAGAGCCGGGAGCCTGCAGAACGGGCCCAGGTCTCTGTGTGTTTTGCACCTGGCTCTGTGACCCAATTCGTGCCCAGCCCGTGGCACACTGACAACCCTGACAGTCCTTACAGAGCAGCAGGCACTGCCTGCTCTGTGCCCACATCCTTCAGCCAAGCCCATGTGCACCCCACACCCAAGCAGACAGAAAGGCAGGGGCCGTATCTTTGTCCCGATTCAATTTGATCACTGGCTTTTATTCAAAAACTTAGTTCTCCAAAGTGAAAAGCTACTGTGAACGGTTCATCTATCGCATCCATGGTAAGGAGTGAAAGAAGTGTTGAAGGGGAAAAGAATGCCCAACTGGTGTGGATGCAGTGCCCCATTGTACACTGTGGATGCAGTGCCCCATCCACACACACCGCCTGGAGCTCCGGGTGCAGGGCACCTCCTACACTTTCACTAAGTACCCCAACATCCATTTTTGGAAAAAAAAGCACATTTTCTCCCCATTTAACTTTTCTTTTTTTTTTTTTTTTTTTTGACTCTTTTTGCACCACGAGTGCAACAGTTGGAAAAATGTAAGATTAAAAAGTGGCGGCTATTTCTATAACATCAATTTGTCCCCTAAAGAGTGAAATGATAAAATGGGTGGAAAAAAAAAAAAAAAAAACAACCAGATGTCCTGGGCACCAAGCTCTGTGCAAATCAGTTTTTAAAGTATCAGTGAATTCACATTTTAAAGAATACTTTAGTTTGCAAGATTGAAATTCTTTTTAAGAAGAAACTCTCAAAGGAAGTTGTCATTTTAGGCTGCACAAACCCAAACCCTTCCAAAATCAGGTGCTTAGAAAAAAATTGAAGCACTATAATAATTTAAATTGTTCCCCTTTGCACATGCCCAGAACCCAAATCCCTTCTCTAACTGAAGTGCTTATATAAAAATTTGACAGCTCTTATAATTTTAAATTGCTCTACACTGAGTATGCCCAGAACCTTGATCACTTCCAAATTCAAGGGCTTATAAAAATTTGAAGCACTCCAATAATTTTAAATTGCAATGCACAGTGCAGAGTGATTTAAAATTATTGGACTGCTTCAATTTTTTTAAAAGGTCTTCAATTTGGAAGTGAGTCAAGCAGCATTCTAATACAGTAGTTTAAGACATACTGTACTGATCTAAAATTTACCATCTAAAAATAATGAAAATTAAACCAAATGTACTATTTTAAAAGTGCGGATGGTTTTCCCAAACACACCTAGGAAACACAGTAAACCACAACATCAGGCAGCTTAGTTTTTCCTCTCAAAAAGTTAAGTGTGAAGAGTGAAGGAGGAGATGCTTGAAAGGAAAGCATAGCTGCAAGGCCAGTCCTGGCACAAAGGCTGAGCAGCACAAGACCACATAGGGAAAGCACAGAGACACCCAGGCTGCTGCAGAATGGGAGGCTTGGTGCCAATGGGAGGCTCAGTGCTCATGCTGCAGGAGCCCTACTGGTGGCATGGCTGCAGCCATCCCTGTGCACACAGAGTGAAGCATTCTCACCAAATCACCTCCTCCGGATTTGTGAGGCACAGAGTAGCTGCCTTGCTGGGGTGCCCCTGGCAGAGGCAGTCATATCTAAGACTGGACAGGGCTACTGAAAGCAAAGGGTGGGCTTAGATAGTCGACAGAGCTATTGGTTATAGACCAGCATGTTTTTGGATGGTGTTCCTGTTTCCTCTTGAGCCATATGCTTTCCAGCGAGGATGCACAGCACGTTGACCTGTGCTTGGTTCAAAGAACTGACTCCCAACTGCTTGTCCGTGAAGAGTAGAAATACAGAACTTCCACTGATGTTAGGCACTATCTCTGAAAGTCTTTTTGGCAGCTATTCATTTCCCTTTAAAACTTTGCCCATTTTTGGAGGTGATTTAAATTAATAACCTGTTTCAGATCACAATTGAGACGCCTGTTTGGTATTTCTGTTGTGCATACATAATTTGAATGATGGGAGGGAAGGAAGCAATGCCATTTAGCTGGCTGGAAGACTTTTTGTGTTCCAGAAATGCAAGTCTCTTCTCAGGAGTGAACCTTAAGCATTACAAGAGTTTCTTCAAAAAAATCAGTTTTGACATCCTGAAATAGGGAAGGAAAAAGCTTGAAGTCACCACATTTTCCATGCATTCATGAACATCTTGCAATGTAAAAGTGTTTCACAACGGGGGCCAGGCTCTATTTCATCTTATAACAAGTTGGGAATCCTGCCTATTTGCAGCTTATTTGGTCTGTTTGATAACAGGGACACCATGTCTTTGGCTGCAAGCTTCATTTTTAAGCCAGGGTCTTGTGGCCTTCTCTGTTGTCTTTTGTTTCTATTAAGTTAAGGCTCACAGGAGACAACAGAAGGATTCCTTATGCCTACCTCCAGGGCAATAAAGGAGACTTGTTAAATTTTTATTATTATCTATTCAAAATGAGCATGCTTGGACAAAAAGAGAGATGGCACCTGGGGCAGCGCAGTCTCTAATGTGAATTACCAGCAGAGAGAACCTGTGGAAGCCTGAATCAGCCAGAGTGAGTAGAACAAGTAGGGAAAGTTTGGGCAGAGATGGTGAACAGGTATGTTTATGGAATTGAAGGGTCTGTTAGTATCGGGTCCAGCTCAAGGAGAAGGAAAATAAATCTGCAGGGGAGGATAGTCCCTGGACTAGGAGGCCCTAGGACAGCCTGGGAGCTTCCTAAGTAGCTGAAAGATATTTTCACCTGAGCCATGCTACTCACTCATCTGCATCCAGCAATGTGAGCTCTTCCACAGTCAAAAATGCTCCATTAAAGAAACATTATAACTTTTCCTTTTCAGTTAGAAAAGCATTTTTGTCATTTTTTATTTGCATCTCTCTGGTCAGAATAATTTGTTCTACAGGGCAAGGTCAGAGCAAGAAGTCCCTGTCACAGCAGGATAAAGATAAATTATGTCCACTGATGATCCTACACCATCAAAGTGCACTCTTACACAATAGAGTCGTGATTTATCATATAAGAAGTATCTGCTTTGAAAAAAAAAAAATGGTGCAAAGAGGTTTTATTCAATAGGCTGTAATGGCGAGCTGTTATGGTCTATCAGGTGGATAATGTGCATCTTAAAATACTGTGTAAATACATATTTCTATAATAGCCTGTTACATTTCCAAAGAAGCCGTTGCAGACTGCATTTGAAGTGAGAAGGAACTCACAGGAGATGGGCTCTGGCACTTTTTTCCCTCAGCAGGAGGTGGGCAATGACAATTCCTCGTAAATTAGAGAGGAAAAATATTATTTTCTGATTCACGTGAACAATAAAAAACAATGGGAAGCAGCACACAGAGAACTCTGACTAGAAGGAAGGGAGGTAAGCGTTAATGTGATGAGAGCACTGAGAGAGCTTTGCTCTCTCCTACAGTCAACAGATTTCCTTGCATCCCAACCGAGATGGCAGCATTACATGAGTGTTCTCCATATTTTCTTCCCAAGAGCTGATTGAATTATTTGTTGTGAATAAAATTCACAGGAGATTTGATCCTGAAAATGCCTGTGTATAAGAGCAACCAGACACCTGAGAGCAGGACTTTTCTTATCACACCCACATATCCCAAAGTATGACAGAGACATTAATTACTGAAAAGTAGTTATTCACGTGAAACTGAATTGGACAGTTTTTCTGGCTTGCAAATATCTATATAGGATTGCCAGCCACTCGTAACATGTTACTCGTGATCCACGTCAGACAGACAGTGTTGGCTCCTCAACCACCAGGAGTTTCACAGCGGTGAATAAAAATCCCAAACTGAAATAGCACACAGGTGGAGTTCCTAGAATGTGCAAAGTTCCTTCCCGCTGACTGAGCAGGGCTACAATGGCCCATAAACAAAAGCAAGGTGATCAGATGTTTCTGCTTAAAAAAGGCAAAGAACTTGCAACTTGATTCATACCCCTCTGCTTCCACCATAGAAGATGACAAGACCTCATGCAGGCTGTCATGAAGAGCTGCAGTCCTGCAGGCACCAGCACAACCTGACATGCAGCATGGCTTCCTGTCCTGCAAAGTTTCAAGTGATGCCTCTGCAGCACTGACACAGGGGCACCTCAGCCAAGCAGAAATGCAGACCGACAGCCAACCAGCACACTGTACTTCTCTGCCTATTTGCCCTTATTTTGGTATTTACATTTCATGCCATCCCTCTTGCAAAGCACATATATAATCTTTTATTGTAGTGCTGGAAAAAGATTCTCTATTATTTGCAATTATTTCCTAATTTGGCCAATATGAGAGGTTATTGCTGCAGAGAAGAATGAACAAAAGCATATCTAAGGCAAATAAGTGCTAGTAGTAAAGTTTAAAAAGAGCACAGATGAAGATTAATAACCTCAGAACTCAGAGCCCACAGGATTTGAAACCAGTAACAGGATGTTACAGAGCAAGAGAAAAGAGCCAGGGAACTTTTGTTATGGTACCCAAAGCCACACACAACTTCTCAGGCCATGAGCATTCCCTGTGAACCAGCCCTGATGTCAAGGAAACGGGGGTGATTTGTGATATTTTTTTTTTTCTACAGAGTTTCAGGTGAGCATGTTTTCTGATGTAGCTGAAAGAAATGCAGGGAGCACGCACTCATAGGCCCTGGAGGCTTTAAAGGACAAAAACAAGGGTTTCCAAGTAAGGTGGAAGCAAAGCAGGCTGGATGGACAAAGGACCATGAAGTCAGTGGGAGTTCCTCAGCTGAACCCAGGGCTTGGCTCGTGCCCTGAGCAGGTGAACAGCAGTTGCACCACCATACTGAACGTTGACTGTCCATACGGGAAAGGGACACATGTGGAGAGGGAAGGCCACGATCCCAACAACCAGGAACTGCATGTGAGCTCTGCTACCATCACATCTTGCCCCACTGCAATAAAAATGAAGGAGGACACTCTGCAGACAGCTGGCAGATGTGTGAGCTCACACAAACACAAAAAAGAGCACATCAGAACCACAGACACTGCTTGTGGAAGGCACCGGCACAAATATTTGCACCCGCACAACGGCTGCCAATATCGCGGGATAAAGCAATTAGGACTCACCACTGAGTTAACAAAGGCAATGGAGAGATGATTAAAAATACTTTGCTAAGGAGAAAACAGTTTTAGTCACATGCATACTGAGATGTCACCATTTAATAAAATGACAAAAACTATCTATCACATATGCATGAACACAGAACAATATAAAGAGGTTAACAGAAATTGATGGCATCCCAGCTTTAATTTTACACTGAATCGGAGTCTTTGGTGATTGAAATAGACAAAGATGTATAGGGTTATCTTGTTGAAGAGGCTTTGCTAATTACTGGCACTTGTCATTTCTCCATAGCTTTATCTAAGTCAGGAAGGCTAACTAGCTCTTTTTCCCCAGCGTGCATTGTTTGTTCAGTAGGCTTTGTGCTGAGAAAGCTTTTTTCATAACTGCACCTCATTATTAACGGGTTCATAAATAAATGAGTCCTAATATTTTCCTCGGTTAGCATTTATGATAGGGACATTTGGACTACAAAAGATTACACTTGTCTTTAATAAAAATAGGCACTTATACATGAAGCCTATTAGGGCCCTTGTTATGCTAAAGAGGAGGAAGAGGAGGCAGAAGAGGGGAGAGGCGGGGTTACAAAAACAGGCTTTATACCACTACCATGTTTTTTGTGTGATTCCAGAAGCTATTTATTATCTTACATTAGCTAATTATGGCCTAACCTGAAATGGATTCCTGGATTGCGTACTCTACACTGCGGTGTGCCATACTGTGCACTCCCAAACCAACACAGCAAACACTACAAACCAACAAATACTTCTAGACCTGCAGAAATAGCCAGACAAGAGTGAAAGCGAGCTGCCTGGTAGCTGACCCTGGGTGGCCATGCCCCTGCAGGTCTGACATCTTTGGGTCTGGAGTCACGGTTCAGCACGCTGCACAGCTCAAGATTGGGAAAAGCCAGGAACTGGCTGCAAGGTGAGGAGTGGCACTGGAAGGGTCAAGACAGTAGTGAGGCTACATGAGGATCCCTGGGCATCTCCCGCATTCAAACACTAAAATTTTGCCATTCCCTTGTATTCTTCTCAGACTTGGTCTCAGCTGGGGTTGATCCCAGTTAAACCTCAACTTGATCACCAGTGCTACAAAAAAAAAAAAAAAAAAAAAAAAAAAAAAAAAAAAAAAAAAAAAAGCCCTTAAAATAATTACATCAATTCCTTTCAGAAGAGAAGACATCTTCAATGTTGCCAACAGGTTTAGAGCATCTCGTGACAATGTTCTCTTTTCATTAGTTATGTTAACACTCCTTTTGTTAGCTATTTATAGAGTGCTCTGTACTCTTCCTCACACTTAATCTTTTCAGAAATAACTTCAGAGCAAACAAGCTGTAATGGATGATTCAAGACACTGGAAATGCATCTGGCTGAGACCACAAAACTTTGTCTTTCTCTTAGAAAGTAATCATCCGAAGCAAGCACATCAGGAAGCGTGCAGTGCAGTCTACCAAAGAGCCAGCTTGTCTGGCTTTGTGAGACAGGTTTGGAGACCCAAAAGCATGTATAACATTTGGGTTTGTTTTCTTAACTAGCTGCGGCTTTCACTTTTTTCTTCTTTTTTTTTTTTCATCTAATGCTAAAGTCATTTAAATCAAAAAATCATTTAAATATATTGGGCGCAGGCTTTTCTCTTAAATCGATGTGAAATACACAAGACCAATTTAATCACAAAAGTACCACTTCCTTCAGGATGTCAGTAATTCTCAAAATTGCTTCAGATATTTGCTGGATATCAGAAATGGGTAATGCAGCATTTTAAGTGGCAGAAATGCATTAGTACTATGTAAGTACATGGTCCTTAATGTACTAATCTCAGCAATATGTGTAATGAGAACTTTCAGTAACACTTTATTTTAAGTGTCCTCTGAGAAATGCTAATTTACAATGAAACACCTATGGAAGTACATGTGACATCTATATGAATACCAAATGAATTCATTTTGATCAATGCTATTACAATGAATATGCTATGAATTCACAATGATAGGGTGTTTAAAGAATTACCACCTTTTCCTTTAATATTACACATGTTTTGAAGATTAGTGTAGATTAAAAACCACATTAGGTGTTCAACAGGGGGTATATATGGTATGCACTGTTTAAAACATGTTTGCATCATGTAAAGCACTACAAAAAATACCTGCTGGTAGCGGACTGTATTCTTTCCTCAGTCCTGGTAACAAGATCTGTTGAGTTGGGCTTGCATTTGAGGGCAGAACCTAGCACAGTGGGCTGGCCTGGGTGCTCACTGCTCACTCAGCCATGGGATTACTCACCTGCCAAAAAAAAAAATGGTGGTACAATCTAGTAGGCAGCATTTTCATATGCAAGAACAACGCGAGTTGGGCATTAAAAAAAACTGGTGAGCCTTTCTAAAATCAGGCCATTCATGTCATGAAAGGAATCACTGGAACTTGAGAGCTTTGCAAACATGACCCTTAGCTGAAGTGCCAGAGCAGGGGTCCACTGTTGTCCTCACCGAGAAGTTTTGGAGCAATGCACAAAACAGGGTGCAGAGAACATGATCTGAAAACAGTTAGGTTTGAAGAATGTGGGAAACAAATATGGTCAGAAGATAGCAGCCAAAAAAAGACACTGATCACCTCTGCATGGTTGCCACCTCCCCGTGGGAGCTGGCTGCCATTCCTGTCACAGCTCAATTTAGGACAGGTTCTGGCCATAGGATGCAAATATTCCTTGTGCATCACAGCTCTGCAGGCAGAAGGGGAGAAGGAGAATTTTCCACAAACAAATCTAGAAATTGCTGCAAGTTGGTCTGCAGACTCTCATAGCCAGTTACAGCTAGACTATGAGGCTGTAGTTTCTCTTCACTTCAAAATCCTACAAACTTTTATACATATGTAAACATACAGCAGTGGTGTCTTTCTCTAAATACAACTGCGTTTAGTAAAGATCAGTAGCAGTGGCAACTGGTCTCCTTTTAAGCACTGGGCTGTTTCTTATTGTTGCACAACGCCCCTGGCTGTGTTTACGTAGGATCATTTCCTTTTACATCTGGCAGGAGCCCTATTTACTGGTAGATGCCAATAAGAAATTGCACTAATAAAGGTGCAGCACCTGCCAGAGCAAAGGCTGAACCAGCAGTACGTGTTGGCTGAGCGCTGAGAGATCTTACTAATTGCAGTGGCTGGCCCCTGCCTAGTCTGTGGGGCATCCGGAGCTCTCGGCAGCGATTCATATGGCTTGGAGAAGATACAGGAATCTCCCTGAAGCACGAGGATCCCTTCACACCCAGCATCAAGTACCTCCTGTGAGATGCTCCCTGCACTCCCCAAGCTGCCCAGCACTGAGCAGAGCTCAGCACCTTGCTGCTGGAACCACCGCACTAGCCACGATTTTCACATGCCATGCAATGACTACCTGGCCCAAAGAGGTCCTCTGAGCTGCTCCAAGCTCCTTGTGTCACAATAGTAGAGAATCTTAAAGATCATGCAGTTCCAACCCTCTACCATGGCACCAAGACTACTGGGTGGCCATGTGTCCAAGTAAACCTGCTTACACAAGCACGTGGAGTTGCTGAAAGCAGGCTTGCCATCTTCCCATCTCAGACGGGATTGTTGCTTTGACCAGCAATCAGAAATTTAATGAAATCATGGAAGGGATCCTGAACTGTTGCATCTGTGATGGCACGAGCACGCTGCAGCAAAGCATGTCATCTGTCAGCAGAGAAAGTGAAAAGGAACTGCTGAGATTGTTTGGTATTTACATTTAACCCATTCTTTTAATTTAGACAAGAAAGCAGGGGCCACATCTCAGAAGAGTAGTAAAAGAAAACAGCACTTCATTTGTCAGTCACTAGGATAAATAACACAAATAAGGAATGAACTTCCGCTAAAAAGTTTAAAATCCGATTTAGAATAATAAATACCATTAATGCCATTTCTCGCACTGTTTGCCCATATGGGCCACATGTCTTCTGGCATGAAGTTGGCACTACGAGATAGACCTAAAATTCATGTTTTGCTTAATCAGTACAAGTCTGGAAATCAGATACCGAAAGAAAAGAAGAGAAAAAAAATTGTTGTGAAATGGTCAAGTTTTGTGAGAAAATTGCCTTAGAATGAAATTCTGCCCTTTTTTCTTCCACTCCAAGAAGTCATTACCATCTGACAGCTGTTTAGTGGCATATGTGTGTTGGTGGTAC
Organism: Lagopus muta; assembly: GCF_023343835.1. Lineage (NCBI taxonomy): Eukaryota > Metazoa > Chordata > Aves > Galliformes > Phasianidae > Lagopus > Lagopus muta. Next base: position 108,725,726 of record NC_064434.1, read on the forward strand.
CAGTCCAATTCCTAGTGGGCAGGTGTCTGCATCACAAAAGCCACCATCACAATTGGCACTAATTGGCACCCTTGCTGGCAACGAAGACGCAGAAAACAAGGATTAGATGGCACAGAGATCAAATTATGCTGTCACCACAAAGGTGATCCCCTTTGGGCTAGGAGGGCCTGTTGGCAGGACAGTGCAGGAAGTTTGCACTGCCCAGGCTGCTGGCAGCAAGGCACATTTCACAGCCACTCTCTTTCACTTTGCACTTTCAGCTGAATTTCAAAAACAGAAAAGAAAACACCAACACCCAAACTCATAATTCAAACAAGTCAGAAAATTCCCTCTTAATTTGGACAGATTCTGGCCAATACAAACTCACTATCTGGTGCAGATAGTCTCCATATTGCTCTGCTGTGGTATCAATATATCAGATGTCTGTCTTTGTGTGTTTTTCTTTTTTTTCTTTTTTTTTTTTTTCGGGAACAGTGTGCAAATTCTGTGATTTTTCTAAGTATAGGGTGCAAAATACCCTGGAAAATAAGGGGGAGGAGGAGTGTCTTATAGCTCAGCAAGCTTTACGAGGATACTCTCTTAGTTATTGAGATGAGTTGAATAATTCTCCACTAATTTATACACCAGTGAAACTAGCCTGTTGGCAAGTCCACAATTAATGCGAATGCCAAGTGGGATTGCAGCTTTGTTTCATCTAGGAAAACACTTAGCTGAACAGCAGCTTTCCCAGCTGAAAATGTGTCTGTCTTTAAACTTGCAACAGAAGCTGGCGTTTCTTCGGTCCCATTCACTCTATCATTATGATGCATTATACAATGTAATGATGTAATACGCTGGAAAGCTGAAACGCTATCTCTTTGCCAAAAATAATAATACAAAAAGTGTACAATTATTTTCATCTATGAAAGCCACTCTCACTGCCATCTCCCGCTCCCCACTCAAAGAGAAAGCTTCCCTAATAGCGGATCATCTCTTTCTGTTTGCGAATTGAACGTGAACATGAAGAGGGGGATGCCAGCTCAGCCATGCTGAGTTACAACTTGCAGAGATGTAAACATTTCCACCATGCAGTGCCTCTGTTGCCTTCTCTCTAACAGCTTTCCCCCCCGTTCACCAGCCTCTTCCCTGAGGGATGCAGCCCAGGGCCGAGCAAGACAACATTACTGCTGGCAGAGAGGGACCAGCATTTGGACTTTGGATAATGGATCAAAGTGGCAGGAATTTTTCAGGCCTGGTCATACCACTCCTTAATCACCCAAGCCAAGAAAGTATCACACTCACATGTGCAGCTGCATATATGATGCAAGTTCAGGCTTCAGACAGGGGATGTGACTTGCCCTGGCGGTGGAAAAAGCAGTGAGGAAGCAGGAGCAAAACACAGAGCACTTTAGAATAAGTAGCTGCTCCACCATTTTATCTCTCATTGGCTTACATGGGGTTCACAAAGCCCCAGCACCCCAACACCCACCCTGTGCAGAGCCTCTAACTTCTGGCCTTCAAGTACTTCTAGTAGCTTCTAACTTCTGGCCTTCTACCTTCTGGCCTTCAAGGCCCTCTGATGGTACCCCACCTCAAAATTTTCTGAGTGACACAGCTGGGCTTGGTGAACAGTACAGAAACAGAAGTCCATGCAGACACGTGTTTTCCTCTAATAAATGCAAGTAAAGCTTGGCACTACTGCATTTAGCTGAGCATATTCACCCCTGGAGTCTACACACCAACATAAGTGTGTGGCTGCAACACGGAGCTGGAAATCCCATTTGCCACCACTGGCCCTGGAAGCCCAGAGGCAGCACTGAATGATACGTGGCTTTGGATGGGGCTGTGCCACCCCTTGGGCCCAGCTGACCAAAGGCAGCCTGAAGAGCCACTGCAGCTGCAGGGGGAGGGCGCACCCAGGAACAGCATGAGCCGTCCCACAGCAGCAAAACAAAGTCCAAATCTGCCTCATATCAAAGTCATGTTAGTCACCAGAACCAGCAGCTCCCAGGGCAGGGATTGCCAGCACGGCAAAAGCCACCCGTGGTTGTTCAAGGGCAGAGTCAGTCCCAAGCAAAACCCCAGCCCGCACCAGGAGCTAAGGATGGCCCTTCAGAGCAGAAGTAGAAACTTGAGGGACAGCAGGGCGGCGAGGAGAAGCCACCAGCAGCGGGGTCAGAGGCGAGAGTCACGCATCGCGCATGGCTCGGCTGCAGCTCTGCCATCCAGAGTGCTCTGCTCCTGCAGTGATGCACAATGGCACCGTAAGTGCGTCTTAATCATACAATAAAGTGTTAGCTCTGATTAGAAGAGAAAGATGAATTTTTCTGCTAAACCAGGGTAACCCTAAAAGCGTGTTAACGTGAAATACTAAACAAAATGCTACTCATCTATAATAAATCTTATTACACATTTTGGCAATTTTACTACCAACATACTGAAGGTTTCAAGCAATGTTTGAAAATAGAAATCTTAAATTGAATCATTGTTGCATGAATATATGCAAAATATTCATTTCTAGCACTGTGAGGGTTGAGTGCTTTTAAATTGGAGAAATCACTCATGACTTCACCTTTTCATGCAAGATAAAGTTGTATGTGGTAACATCATTACAATGTCATGAAAGGAGTGGAAATCATACAACAGTTCTGCCTAAAGCTAATATACAAAAAAGTACTTCTATATTTTTCAATATTGTTCAGTATTTAAAGGTGCAGTACAAGGCTTTAAATATATAAAAAAAATCATTAGGCTTCAGATGTCAGCACGGCCTTCACTGAGTGCTGAGACTAATAAAATCATTGATGAGATCTCTTTAATATTTAACAGAATTCATGTCCTAGGTATCAGGCTATTTTCAACTCCGGTCTCTGTGGAGGGAACTAAATATAGAAATTTTTTAAAAAGCAAATGATTTATGCGGTGGTCATTATAGATTTTTTTTTTTTTAACAAGGGCTCTAAAATTAAACTATTTACTCAATAATGCTGCCATAACAATAGAAAAAAATGCTACGGCATTTAAATAGAGTTTCCTATAAATCCTTTAGCAGAAGATTACTTCAAAAGTACGTATCCCTTTTACACACATTATAACAATCAGTAAATTCAATCAGTGAAAATGAACGAGCACATTTCACAAGGAGTTGCCGCGCCATGAATTGCCAATATATAGTTCAGGAGATTACCAGAATCTTAAAGATGCTTTAAAAGAGTGGGAAAAGAACAATCTGTGCTTACATACTTTTTTTTTTTTTTTCTTTTCATCCCAGTGACAAAAAATAAAAAAAAAAATTTTTTTAAATTACACCTGAAATTCAGCCTTGGAATTGGAAGCTACATTAAAAAACGCTCAGGCTGCAGTTAAACTACATTATTTTTTACAGCACATCTGCGGGGGGAAAAGATCCCTGGGTAAAGCAATCTGCCAGCGCCAGGTTCAGTGCTACCCCTGGCCAACAGCAGTGGGAAGCTGCAGCTCTCCAGGGCTGCCCCTTTGTGGTACAGCCTTAGGGAGCCAGGCAAAGTGTCCCCACTCTCAAGCCCGACCCACTGTGGAAATCCTCCATTTGGCAAAATAAAGATGCACATTTCTACATCACCACTCCCTTTGGGTGTAAGTCAGCCCCAGCCTGCTCTCTCATTTCCCTTAAAACTAACTGGCGAGGATGTGCCAACGAAACAAACTATTGGGTCGTTTTCATCCATTGATTATTGACAAGATGAATGAGATTCCTTCAGCCTAATGCTCCCTGCTACTCAAGGGCTAGCTGAGCTCTCTTTTTGCAGATATGTGGATTTTGAAATGATGGATCATAATAGCAGAGCTGGTGCCTATGAATGGGGATTGCAAACACTTAATATTTCAAGAGAAGTGTGTGCAACATGATCCAATCGCTCTGAAAAATGTACAGAATGGAAATATATAAAGAAAGCAGCTGGCATGAAAGAATAAACAAAAAAATATTGATAAAACTCTGTGTGGATTAGGCCAAATTTATTCATGTTGCATTTGAATAGTCTCATCTATATTTATGTGCGCTCACATCTATGCTCAATACGCAGAAGATCTCTCACCTCATCGCAGCGCTGCGCTGAAGGAGGCTCCCAATGAGCAGCACTGCAGAGCTGGCACGAGTACCCCAGCCCCACAGTGCCTGCAAGGACCTCAGCACTTGGCCCAGTCTCAGTGTCAGGTAAGGACATCCCATGTTAAACCCACAAGGGACAAGGTTGTGCTGAGTGAAATGGGAAACCAGAGCGCTGTCCCCCCACCATTCCGTGCCACCAGCAGCAGCTGGGGTTGCAACACAAGGTTTTTCTGCTGCTCATTCACAGCTGTCCATGAAGCTCCCTTCCTCCTCCCACCCCCAGCAGCCTCTCACTGCCAAGGTGCTCACCACAGCAAGCTCTGCTGGTTTGTCACTGGTCATGTGGTTCTTCCACGTGCCTGCCCTGAACAAGAAGGAGCAGAGCAGTGCTGTAGCACCACATTCCCCAGGCAGCACCATAACCATCTTCTCCTGGCACCCTGTCTGCTATCTGACAGCCACTTGCAGTGGGTTTCCATGGCAGGAACTTGTCCAGCAGCTTTATGGTTGAACAGGTTGGGGTCAGCGTGCCGGGCAGCAGCATCACCATCACTACACTTCCATCCAGAAGCAGCACAGAGATCCAGAACTTTCTCACAGTGTGCTGCCATTCACAGCCCAAAGCTCTGGGAAACAGTGAGAGGTTTTCAAAAGAGGTACAAATTTCACTGGAGCTGACAGATCAGGAGAGGATACCTAACGTCCAACCCAGCTACAGACAGAGGTTTTATCTGGGCTTTTCCCACGCCTGTTTTGCTCTTCTCTCACTTTGTCAGCCTGCGTCTGCTCACAGTCTCAAATTCCAAACCACTCTGCGGGCTGAATTTCCCAGATTTGCACTCCACTATGATCAAATTCAGTTGCTTAATAAAGGCTGCAGTAATGAGCCTGGGATATTTTTTTCGCTTGCTGGATTCCTACCTCACTTAGTATGAAGCATCCTGGCGCTTTGCACGCGCACACACAGCGGAGAGGTGGTTTGATCAGCAGCAGCAGCTTTGCTCTTGGCACAGGGCAGGGGCACTCTGGTTTCCCGAGCAGGTGGACCACCTGACAAGCAGCAGGTAGCCTCGCTTTTGACTATCGCGTTTTAAATCAGGGCTGTTTGGCAATTCATTAGTGTCTGCTAACTGTTAAACACAGGAAAGTTCAGAAGCACGCATATGTTTCCCTCCCTGCCTCCCAGGCGGTCGCTGTTCCAGGCAGCAACCTTTTTGCTCCCTGCATCAGGACTCGCACACTTCCCGTGGCTACGGCAGCAGTTCCTCACCAGGTGCCGGCGCTGGAGCTGTGGTCTCTGAAGAGCAGCAAATTCCATATGCTGATCTCCGCCTTTGTGGATGCCATTCGTTTCTCCTTGAAAGTTTATCGACGGAATTATTGAAATGTACACAAATGTCTGTGTTTGAAGGTGAAATTTGGTGGAAAAATAAAGATATAATAGGATCCTTTCTTATATAATTTCCTGGTGCGATGTCTGTCTAAAAAATGAAGTGAAATTACATGATGTCAAAAAATCATGTTTCAAAATGATTGACAATACGCGAGTGTTTTGCATTGTGAAACGAGGTGGAAAATTTTAATTGCGTGACGGAACGACATAATATTTATTAGAACCTTGTAACCACACTGGATTTCAGTGAAGAGGACACAACTTTGAATTTTATATTAATACTTCAGGCTAAATCTTAAATGAACACAGAGAAGAAAAATTCCAACTCGGAACTTGTGAATAATATTTAACCTCCAATAGTAAAATGGCATCTATAGAGTAAGCACGTCACCGTGGTGACAAAAAGATTCCCTTGTGCTGGTCCTGCAATTCTCATCTAGCAATGCTTAGTGCCCAGCTCCCAGGTCATGAAGAACTGCTTCCTCATGAATGCAGGGCTCTGATAGAGGCCTGCTGACAAACAGGGCAGGCTGGTGTTCTCAGACAGCCTAAAGCGGCCGCTTTTAAGCACTCTCATTTAACCAAGGAACAGCAGTGTAACCCAAATAAAAGGCGTACATCATCCAAAAGTACATACGGAAACTGTGACAGAAATGAGACCAACCTGACAGGTCTGAGTCTGATTCTGTTCAAGACATGGGAGACTGTGCTACAAATGTCTCTGTAGAGCCAAAAATTATATCCATCAAGCCTAAATGAAGCACCAGGAAGGGAGAAGTACAGAAAGCTACACAGGGAAAACAAAAAGGCCAGCCCCACTTTCCATCAGTGGCTCTATATAGCAGTAATTCACAGAAATTTGGGCTGGGACATCAATCACTGCACTGGAATCCTAAAAGGTTGCTGAATGGGTCTGCAGCTAGTGAAGCAGAAGAGGTCAGAAATTAAAATGGTTAGCAATGAGTAATAAGAAACCTTAGATCCTTAAAGAATTATTCGAAATAGATATTTATGCTCCTCTCTGAGGATGGGAGAGATTTTTCTCTTTTCCATCAAATTATCTTTGAGTGAGTACTGGGAACAATATTCTTCTTCTGCATATTCTCCCCAGTTCTCAAACAGGTTTCATTGTAGCTGTGCACATCCACCGAGCACACCAGTACACAGAAACCAGTATGTGTATTCCCAGAGAGAGTGACTTACACATCTGCACAAGAAGGCCCTCCACCTTCCTGAGAGCACAACAGAAAGTAGTAGGAACACAGAACTGCAAAGCCCAGTGCCTAACCCATGGCAGATGCCCAGAAAGTCCCATCCCACACTACCAGCCCAGGCAGGAGTCACAACCCACCTCAGTGCAGGACTTGTGCTCTGAACCCAGCACACAGCCCCCAGATACTCAGCAGTCTAATCAATGGAATGGAAAAAATAAAATAAAATAAAATAAAATAAAATAAAATAAAATAAAATAAAATAAAATAAAATAAAATAAAATAAAATAAAATAAAATAAAATAAATAAAATAAAATAAAATAAAATAAAATAAAAAAGCCCACTGTAAAATATGTATTAGATATTTCTGAATAGCAAATAAATCTAAAGAAATCACAATCTGCTTAGAGCTACCCCACAAGAAAGAGAAAGAAAGACAGATCTATTATTCATTTCAAGTTACTCCGTCAGACTCCTTTGTAAATAAAAATTGCTACAGGACAAACAGGCCCGAAAAAATTTATCTGTTCCACCCTCAAACAAGGAGTGAACACACACCCAGAGCTCCACGTCCTGAAAATGCAACCCTGGCCCCTGCCCTGCACCTGCCAAGGACCGAGTTCCCCATGTTCATGCATTGGCTTCTTCCTCTCTCTCCTCAACACACACACACACTTGACAATCTGAGATTCTTATTATTGTAGTAAAGAGGAAGTGTGAAACCGACTCTGCCATTGGCCAAGGTCCACCAATAATTCAAATAAAAACTTTCTTGGAAGGAACCTGGACAGATTATGGTCTGATTCAGCAGTGAAGACTACACAACCTGAAGATGAATGCTCCCCAAATAGCCCTTTGCTCCAGTCATTTTGAAGTGTTTGTAAAATGTTTACATCTCCTATCTGAATATTAACAAAATCATTTTTAACAACAGCACATAAAACACCTGTGTCCTTGTGCAGAGCAGAGAAGATTATTCTCGTAGTGTGAAATAAAAATGTTGGGGTCCCTCCATTCTTAAATCACCGAAGACTGATCTGCCTCCTTCTACCTGTTTGTGTTGTTCAGTTTTACTCTGTTGAGAAAGGAAATAACCATCCCTGAATAAGCAGCACAGGGTACATAAGAGCATCACAAAGTAATTATGAGTTTATGACATCATCTTAATATTACTGGGGAGAGACTGAAAGACCCAGGAGAAATGCCAGATTTCCCTTTTGGGAAAACGTTAATGGATGCTTACAATCTGTTTTCCTTTGTTTGGATGTTACAACCAATAATACGCTTTTATGTCTATAAATAAAGGCAAAAGTTGAATAAATCCAACAAGCTCCTGAGCCTGCAGCTCTGAAACTTGATTCACATTCACAGTAAAGATTTATGAGTCACTCACGGAGAATAAGTTGAAACTGCAAGATTTGGAGTGAAATTATTCAAAGGGGTGATTATTTTCGGAATGATTATGCATGCACACCTGATCAGGGTGTCACCTCGGCCCCCCTGTCCTGCATGATGAAATGTGGTAATATTTCTGCATTTCTCTTTGCTTGCACAAAAGAAGAGCGTGTAAGAGCAATCAAGTTATTTATTTTTACATGCAACACATCATCTTGTGGAAATATTTTCCCTTTCACTTAGATCACAAGACGTGTTTATTACATTCATTCACATGAATTCGTGTGCTAAATTTACTGACAACCGCAAAGAGAAGGGATAAAACTGATTGCTGTTCTTCATGTGTGGGTGTGCCTATATATATTTGTATGCATATATGCATGCATATACGAACCAAAATTCCTTAGCATTTGGGTTGCAAAGCCAAGCATTGAAGTTTCAGGTGAGGATGGTATTGGTAGCTGCCCCTGCTGCATACCCACAATGGAGAAGCACACATATCACCATATGAGGCCATCAACTGTGAGGAGAACAAGAGGCATCTCTGTCTGAGGCCTTTTGCTTGAGTCTCTCCTGCAATGCAGATTTTGACACTGAGATAGCAGTGATTTCTTGTTGTTGTTGTTCAAAGTATTTTGCCCAAATGAAACAAGCTATGTAAAGTATAAATGAAACAAGTTGGAAAATATACTCTGGCTTATATTCCTTCTCTGCTTGAAGAATGAAATCATCATACAGTCCTGAAAGACAGGCTTTCAGGGTCCTCCCTGAATTGTTTGTGGCAATATCTCAGAAACCTCATCATTAGTCACTTCACTCTCTCCATGTTCCTCCTGACAAGATGCTCTTCTCCCATGTAACATGTTTCTGCCTCTTTAGTTCTAAAACTTCTAGCTTCGTTCAGGCAATTCAAAATGGACATAAACTTTCTCCTTGATCCTATACTGATCTGGCCTGAAACAAATCCTTTGATCTTGGGCAGGCTTGGGTCAAGCTCCAAATTTGGCTTCGGGTGCTTGCTTTGAAACTGGCTCCTCTCCTCTGTGCACTATCATTAATCTAGCATGGTCTTATTCTCAAACCAAAATCTTATCTCAAAATTCCCTTTAATCTAGAGTATGCCTGAGAGGAACACAAGTGAGGGTGAAGGTTTCCAGAAGTAACATCTCTGTTACAGTTTGAATGAATCCCAACTCATCTACCTTGGCCAAGTTCTCTCCGCTCAACAAATGCAACAGAGTGCCAAGCCAAAGTCGCTGGAAGGTTCACCTAAATCTGTGATGAACAGACATTTGCAGCTTCATGTGCCTTAAAGTTACTGTGACATTGCTCTTTTATTCACCAAGATTAATTTTCAAGGAACTAAAAATATTTGCTGTTTCAGGTAAAAGATCCTAAGTCATTTTGACTGAAAAAAATACCCTTTAAAACACTTAGAAGATTCAAAATATTTTTACATGTTCAAAACGCAATATTTTGATATTTCATTTCAAAATAACCTTTTGTGCTTAGAAATTACTTCCCTTCTCCTCTCCTCTCCTCTCCTCTCCTCTCCTCTCCTCTCCTCTCCTCTCCTCTCCTCTCCTCTCCTCTCCTCTCCTCTCCTCTCCTCTCCTCTCCTCTCCTCTCCTCTCCTCTCCTCTCCTCTCCTCTCCTCTTCCTCTCCCTTTCCCTTTCCCTTTCCCTTTCCCTTTCCCTTTCCCTTTCCCTTTCCCTTTCCCTTTCCCTTTCCACCACTGAAGCAGAAACTTCAGTTATGTGTCCTTTGGAGTGTACAGTGGCACTTCCCTCTTGTATGAAGCCACTTCCACAAAAGGAATTGTGGTCTACTAATCTCTCCCTCACACCATCACCCCTTCCAGAACCAGCACTGATTTAGCTTAAACATTTCTTGCAGAACATGAAAATCAAGTGTGAATCTTTACCCTCACATTGCCTCTGAACCCCTACGCCCCGCTCCTTCCTTGTTGTCCTTCTGCTGTCCTGGTGGTCTCGCAGTGGTTCCTCCTTGCTTCTCTGTGGCATACCTTGAGACGCAGACAAAAGCGGGCTCCTTGTGTCTTGTCTTCTTTATGGCACACTAATGCATGGCCAGTTATAATTTAGCCCTAGGGTGGCATCATGCAGTAAACCACACTACAGTAATTACCCGCTTCTGCAGTTATTTATGGGACTACCCTACTAGGGTTATTTTATAACATTGTTATACAATAATAGATACCACTGCCTTCAGTGCACAGACTTTGCTATGGGTTAAGACCTATGGAGGCCTACACCATTCAAGAGGGCCACACAATAAAAATAAAAGAATCATTTCTAGTAAGTTCTGACTCTGATTAAAAAACAATCTTTATGAAATAGATGCTAATAAAATTGCTTTCCTAATTACCCAGAGCTAGTTCATTTCCCAGCAAATATAATAAAACAGAGTTACTTGGCTCTGATTCACAAAATCTGAACCCAAGCTCATTATTAAGGCATTTAGCAGTGAAAAAGCATGTGTGCATAAGATGCTGTCCCATCAAGCAGAATGCAAGAAATCTTTTGAAGTTAGACCTTTGAAGTCTCAAGTTATTGCTGCGTTAACTCAGGTATTTCAACAAAAGAAAATCTCTCTCTGTTATTTACACAGATGGAACAGGGCACCCTATTACACCATCATATTCAGTGGAGATTTCAGTTAGAAGCAGAATTTAAAGAAATATTTAGAGCTAGTACATAGCACTTTTTAAACTGTGTAACCATTACAAGGCTGCAAGACTTTTACATAATAGAACAGACCAGCCAGTGTCCCAAGGCTATTATTGCTATGGCTTGTAGCACACTGAAATCTCTTTCATCTGCCTAACCTGGGATTTTGGTTATTGTAAATGCATGCATATCTTTCAGTTTAGGGGGTTACGCTTATGTTTTATTTATTTGTGCTTATGTTTCTGCTTTCTTCAAGACTTTCTCCAATCGCTAGATGCACAAGCTCTCCGATTTTCACTCTGCTCAGTGTCCTTCAGTCTGACTCCCATAGCAACTTCAGGCTGTACCTCTATTTTCTGAATAAGTGCATTGGAACAGTATGGGACAGGAGATCAGTTTCTCAGCTGCAGGAAGCACATGCCCAGACAGCAGATAGGCACGGGCTGTGTTGGGGTGCTACAGACATCCCACCTTTGCAATAGCAAGGTAGGAAAGGCCCAGAGCATCAGATCTTCCACATCACACAGAGCCTGAGAGCATTTCTGGAGCTCTCTGACAAGTCTTACTACCATCATCTCGCACTCCAAAGCAACTGTACCTGTGATTTCAACTTTTTGCATATTTACAAAGATCTGCATGCCATAAAACTACCAAATCAGGATGCACTTTAGTGTAAGGTTGCCACACCATTTCAGTTTTAAGAAACTTTTGGGTAGACTTTTCAGTCCAAATCCTATGGCTAGGCAGTATCATTGCTTCTCCTTCAGAACAACATGTCTCCAGCACCCTCGAAGATAAGGCACGGCCTTCAGCAGCTGTTCTGGAGGTACAAGGTTCAGAAAAAAAAGCAGCTCCCTCTCTGGAGCTCTATGGGCTCCCCTGAGGTGCTTGGGGCACCAAGTACTGAGGGATTCTTCCAGTCAGAGGCGTAGGCTGGTACAGCTCAGGTGCCTCCAGCAGCACCTGCAAGACTTGGACTCCACAAGACATGCCAGGGATGGAGCTCCAAGCTCAACTTCAGGCTGCTTTGGTTTTGTGGTAGAAAGCTAGATCCTTAACATTATCTTAATGCACTTTTTATGGTTTAATTTCCCCTTTTGTGGTGCTGTTTTCCTCAATAAGACTCTTAAATTGAAATCAGATTTCCTCTGAAGGAGCCAGCCTGATTTTCTTCGAAAGCCCAGTACAATGTAGTCATTCCGCTGAGACTTGACAATTTTATTATGGTTGCATTTTGGTTTTATAAATAGGCCTTTTTAATTTAATGTAATTTTTGTACAACAGCAGAAACAGTCAAAAAAACACACAGCGCAGCTACAAAATTTTGTTTTTGTTCTTACATGCCTTCCTTAATTTACTTTGTTGACTGGAGAGGGGAAATCAACTTTTAACCTAAGGCAAAATGCATGTAAAATTTCAGTCTGAAGTAAAACTCAACTCCCCTGACTTCAAACTACGTATCACTGAAGATCTGGTTTTGTAATTAAAAATAGCAAACAAAAACACTACAAACAAAAAAAACCTACACTGCCACTTTAATGAATGAGACATCTACAAGGAGAAACACAATGAGGACTGTGGAAACTAAACAGGACAATTGCTTTTACAAGTTCTATACCACTCATGATTTAACTTACTGTCATCACACGCTTTTTTATCATCACATGCTTGCTTTTAAGCATGTGAAAAGTTCCGTTGACCTCAGTGGCTCTGTTGTTTCTTTATGCCTTTGAGATTGCCAAAATGCTTAGGCATCTCATGAACTTAGGACCTCCCTTGGGCCCACCAAATTCTTCTGGTACCTGCTTGCCCTGGCAGGCACAGAGCCTGCTCCTGGAGCCCCAGGTCCCCATGCAGACCCCACCAGCCACATCACATGGCATGAGCTGCTTCAACATCCCCTCTCCCTCCATGGGTGTGAGCCAGTGCAAGGCTGTCTCTTTACATCCAAGCTTTCTTGGTCCATCACCAGGGTGGAAGAGGAAGGGAGGAAAGGAAAAGGTTTGTACAGAGGTTCTGCCTCAGAACAGCACTGGGATGCTGAATATGACCTTGGCCTTGTGCTAGAAGAACAGATGGGTTGGAGCAGCCCCCACCACTCAGGTACCACCTCTCGGGATCTGCAGCATAGAATGCACCTCTGCCAGAATTTTTGCTTCCCCTGCTGCTGCATGGCACATCCAAACAGCCCTCTAACAGAAAATGATGGGCATCTTCCTGACACACATCAATATTGCTTTTTGTATTTTTGGAGTTGTCAACAACTGGTCTGAATTGCTCTGCAGTGGTTTAAATTCTGGTAACAGGTTTCATATGCTCAATATAACATCCCAGTATATTAATTAGTTTTCAAGACCCCTGAGCAATAAAAATGTAGCCATTCAAGGTCACAGTTTGACTTATTTACAATTGATGGATAACTTGGCAAACTCTGCATTCAGCTACTTGGTACAATAGAAAATATATTGTCATTCAGGTTAACAAAAGACTCTTTTCTTTGCCACCACACTACAATGGCCCTGCAAATGAACATCGCCTGAATAAAATCCTAACCACATTTTCACTCTCATTAACCACAGTAGGGTATCACACAATTTGCCTGGCTCCTACTTAGACCACTGTGCACCATTTTACTAGCAGCAGTTTGATGGGTTTTATGGCAGGTGATATATGGAGTGGGAGTTTCGGGAGTCGTAAACAGAAGCCACAGTGTATCACAATGTGGTTTAGGGATATAATGACTGTGTTGTAAAGCAAAGGATGACAATACTGCACTAGGCTTGAGGTAGTGAACCAATAGACCAAACAGCTCAACATAATTCAAGCTACAAACAGAGAATCCTAGCTATGTTCTGGCCTTCCTATATCTTCCATTGATTATACCAGATGAATTCGAGTAAGAACTACTAAAACTGAAATAAATCGGCATCCAAGAGAAAAATTATAGAGTGTATCCTGCATTGTTGTTAATAAGTTCCTCTCCCCCAGCACATGCACACACACCTCGTACTACCAGTTCTTAAACAGCCTTTTGTATCTCATTTGCAGCTGAGGCTATCAACACTTATTAACAAGCCAGAACAAATACTGGCCTGGAGATCTTCTCCATACATGCAAAGGATAGGTTCTGTTACCAGCTATGTCTGCAAGAGCTGGGCGGGATGCTACTCCGAACAGAGAGACATCCCTTAGTATTTTGTTCAGATTTATTCATGCAATAAGGCAGACAGTGCTTTACTTTTTCCTATTTTCCTACTTTCAAAAAAAAAAAAACAACAAACTTTGTTTGTGCTACTAGGTTACTTCAGTCCTACCAATGCTCTTAATTTATATCCTGCTTGATTTTTTTGTTGTTTAATAATCTGTACCTGGTTGATACTGCTGCGTAGCATCTGGATTGGGATTTCTGCAGTGGTACTGGAGCAGTCAATCCCTGCAATTCCAGCAGAGAGTATTTTTGGTTACTGGTATTGGCTAATTTTGGCACAGATTAAGAAAATTGTCTGCCTGGATCCCCAGGCTGTGTCATTAGCCACACTGTGATAGATTGGTGTCAGTGACAGAGATCTCTCCCAGTGTTCAAAACTTGTTCAGCTGCATTGAAACTAAATAATAATACTTAGCACATATAGCATTTTGCATATGCAAAGCATTGTACAGACATCAATTAATTAATCCTCATAATATCCCTGTGAGGTAGGTAAGTATTATCTCAGTTTTACAGATGGGGAAACAGACACAGAGAGGTTAAGTAAAATGAAAAATTAAGGTGAAGGTGTGCTGGTTAATTTGGAATTGCACTTTGTGCTGTTTGAAAAATTAGAAGGTACTGTACCAGATCTCCATTATTCTGCTACAGAAAGCAACATTTTCGTGTTCTGACTCCCTTGGTAGGAGCCATTGCCTCAGTCAGGCACCTCAAGGCTGAACCTTGTTCTTTGGCTGGGGAGCACACACAAAAAATTACCCCTAAGTATATCCCTCCACTTATAGTACAATATAGGATGAAGTATTTCTGTTTCTCAGAATATTCCATAACCATCAGAGAAGACTTTGAGGTAAATAATCTATTTTGATAAAACTACGGGGAAGGACCTAAGGTACAACCACTTGGAGACTTAGAAATTATTATGCCAGTTTTGGTATAAATTAATGCAGGCAAACGTCCCTTACTCCCCATCATTTGTATTTTCCTGTCATAGATTAACTGTTATCCTGTAGCTTAAGTGCTTTAGATGTTTTACTATCCAATGTTTTGCTATCTAAATCCAAGCTAGCATACTACTACCTGCTTCTGTGTACCTGCTATGTTATTGTATCCTTCATATTTTAGTAAAGGATTCTTCCACTTGATATTCAACAGTCCCTCAATGTGTGGACTCAAGTAGGAAAAGTGTAAAATTGGCATTAAGTGGATTTGGGGGCACAGGGAGATGAAGCAGGTGTTTGCTCCATCTATCCCATGCATTAACTCACACAAGCAGTGAAGAGGGAACAATTGGCAGGAAAGCAGCTCAACAGAAAAGAAATCAGAGGACTGGGGACTGTGGATCACAGGCTCAATGTACAATGACAACAGTATGCAGCTGAGAAAAAGGTAAATGCCATACTGCAATATTTAAGCAGAAGTAGAGTCTGCAATACTCGTAAAGCAACGAGCATTTCGCTGAGTGCCAGGGAGGCTTCACCTGGGGCATTGTGTTCTCCTGCAGGCATCACACTTTGTGAAAGCCATGGCCCAATTGGAGAGAGTTCAGAGGAAAGGGAGGAGAAAAATTAGAGGTCTTAAACCCACAATTTGTGAGGGAAGATGGAACACAGTGGGGCTGCTTGCTCTGAAGAGGAGACAGAGGGGCAACATGATAACAGCCTCCCAGTGTATAAAAGGTGGCAACAAAGACAAAGGGGAAAATGTGCTTTCCATGTCCATGACCAAAAGGACAAGAAAAACCTGCCAGCAAAGACAATTTGAGCCACAGATTATGAAAAATCTTTTCAACAGCACGAACAGTCAAGCTCTGGAACAGACCACCAAAACCACGTGGAGTTTCTCTAGGAAGAGTGAAGTGCACAATGAGTTTTCTCAAGGACCTTCCATCTCTGCCCTGTGCCAACTGTCAGGAAGATGAGATGCTCTGAGACAAGATAAGCTCTGCAGAGGTACTAAGCAGTGAGTCCGATCTGCAGTCACGGCTCAACCAGGACCCAACCACCTGATCTATTCTTCAAGCAGCTCCTCACGTTTTTTACTCTTCCCCCTCCCTTCAGCTTCCCTCTGTTCTTTCGACTACATCTTTCCTCTCCATCACTCTGTTGGCTTCTTCTCCTAATCTCTTTTAAACAAAAAGTACATCCAGTGGACTTTGAGTCAAAGTCAGAAACATAAAATGTTTAACTAGAAATGAAAAGGAGAAAGGAATCCGCCAAACACTGTCAAGTGCTGGATGTCTTATCTGCTTTATATTTAATATGCTGGTCTGAACATCCCCTCTAGCCTCTTCTGACACAAAACGATGATTTGTCTGAAATTGTTTGGAGGTTACTGATCTTCTGGCATCTGCAGAGACTGCTTGTTTTCAGAAGTGAATGTCTGATCCTAAGAGCATCCGAACTGCAAAGGAACTCCCCTCTCTGCTGGCTACTCTCTCTACAGTGCTCACAACACTGGAAATCTTCTGAGATCATCACAGTTGAAGAGCTTTCAGTAATAAATATTATTCACCTGAAAATGTTAAGACAGGTTTACCCTACCACAATTACAAAAAAAAAAAAAAAAAAAAAAAAAAAAAAAAAAAAAAAAAGAAAAGAAAGAAAGAAAATCAAAACCTGTTGCAAACATTTAACATTTTCTTCCCATAAAAGTTGAGTAGTTCCTGAGGTAAACCCTCTCCATGCATTATCTGCAAGAAATATTTGGTAGTTTTCTTCCAGAGTTTTTTCATTCAGGGCATTATTTTGGATACTTTGCACCTCTCATCCTCTTTGAAGAGTGGCACTGCCTCTTGTGCACGCTGTTAGGTTGTAACCCTCTTTTCAAATGCCTGTAATTTTAGGAGACAGTAATTGTTCCAGATAAAACCTCCTGTGCCCTGTATTGAACAAAGGGCAAGTTGTTGGTGTCTTGCAAGAACAAGGATACTGCTACTGAAAGCCCATCATACAATAGGGGCCTGTGGTGCCCTGCAAAGAACTTTCAAATCCCGGCTTTTAGAGAAATAGGCACTCACATCCAAAGCACATATCTAGAGAGCTGGGAGGGAAGACTTGCTTCAGGTGATTTTAACCATAGGCGTGCTGAGCTAGTCCAGGAGCTGGGAGTCATACAAGGGTGCCTTTCCTTCCCATCTCCTGCAATAACACTGGACCGCTGTCCTCTAATTGAAGTTAATAAAAATTGAATGGGAGTTGATTAATTTGTTGCAGTACTGGTATGACAGAATGAAAGTAGTATGTGAATGACAAAAAAAACTTCACTGTCATTTACAGCCTAACCAAGGAACTGAGCAGCTAATAAAGGCTTATGCAGTAAACTCCGCTATTTCCCTGATGTTAGATGCAAAATCAGCTCAACAGACAAAGACAATATGCAGTGGCAATATACTCAACAAAGTAATTTAGAAGTGATAAAAAGGAGCAGCAAAACATGTAGCAAAAGTGAATGCAAGAATCGAGGAAAAAAATCTATGAGAGAAACTATAGATAGATGTCAGGTACAAGTATGACGTTGCACAGTCCGAAGAGAAAGACAACTTCTTTGAAGCTTCTTGTTCAGTGGACCTGAGGAATTCAGGTAAGCAGTGGGAAATTCCAAATAAATGCCAGCTGTTCTGGTTTCTGTACATCTAATATTAATCCAGTTCATCCAGACATTGTTTCACTTTGTGTCATTAATTTTATTTCTAGCGTGCATCCAGTGTTCAAACCCATGACTGGCTCTCAATGCTGTCATCCAAAAATGAGCAGCACTTTTTAATAGTACCAGGAAATGCAGTTATTGCAATTAACTCACACCCATGAAATGAAACAAACTTATTAAGAAGGCATGCCACTATACTGTTGAACTGAATTCATTCAAAGGAAAAACATCCAAAGAGAAATAGAGTCGCAACAGGATTACCACACCTTCTGTGGCCATGTGCTCAGCATAGCCAAGAGTAACCAAGTTTTCCATGGTTATTGCTTGGTTCACAAATGAGCAGCAAAAACAGATCCAGTATTTATTCCTGTAGAACTTAATCTAACCAGGATACTGTTGGAAGAAGCTGAAACCTTCAGAGACCTTCTGAAGAGACAACAGGATGGGCTGAGCTGACTCTTGGAGGGGTGGCTTCAGCAGAACTGGGCTAAACAAAGGTCTTGGGAGGCATATGTCTCCTGCCTGCTCAGATGGATACCCAAGAGAAGAGAATACAGCAGGTGACTGTCTTTTAGAGCACCAAGCTAAGGAAAAAAATCCACAACAAACATGTAAGCCAACAACCGATTTTACAGCCAAATGGAAATAGTACACTTCACTGGACACTTAAAAAAAAGTCAGATGTTTTCAAGTCTAGCATGTATGTTCAGGTCAAAACACAAACTCCTACTCATCATCTACATCAAGGAAAATTCTCTTTACTCTGTACCTTCCTGGAACAACCAGACAGGAGCATAGATAAGATGCTAGTTGTACTCTGTCCCAGCTTTGCAGTTTGGGGATGCTTCAGAGTACTGAGTTCAAGAAGGCCACACAGTACTAGAGAGCAAACGCATCTCATCAGGAACTGGCTTCTCTCCCCCATGCAGCCTATTTCTATATACTCCCATTAACATGCTTCTCTTTGTATCACTTTTTCACCTCTCCTATTATGTGCTGCTTATTTTAATTTCCTTCTGTAGACATTTTACAATGACCTGAACCACAGCTTCCTGGCAGAAGACAGCTTGTTCCCTTCACGTTGCCTGGGCTCCCACACTTAACACCAGCAACAACCTTGCCAAGACATGGGGCAACAGCAGGAGCCAGGGCCACGCAGAGTTGAGCCCTGCTAAGAGAGGAACTTGGACATGGGCTCCTCAAATGAACCACCTCAGTTCACTGATTCATTCACAGTGAGGTCTGAGAAGGACCATTAAGAACAAGAGAGCAATACTTTCAACCTCCTACAAAACCTGGACTGCTGTACCCTGAATCCCATGCAGCTAACTAACTACACAGGGTTCACTGCTCTTAGCACAGTGATATCATCACTGTCTTTGCTCTGGTTCTATGTGGCTTTGTGTCAGTGACCTTGTTGTTTAGGGACATTCTCTCCATGATGGGCACCTGACTATTATTACCATTAGCAGTGGTTTTGTGCACACTTCAAATGAGGAGAGTTCCTCTGGGGACAGCGTTGTTTGCTACAACATCTGAAAAAATGAACTTCCCATGTGGTATCCACCGTATCCAGTTCTACAATTCCTGCTTAGCTCTGAAGAAAATGATGATGCCTTTGCCACTTTTTGATAGAAACCTGAACTCGGTATTCTAAACAGGACTATGCAGAATTGAATTACATTTCATCTCCTTCAGCAGTCCACCTTTTCCATTTCTGCTCATTTGCTGTAGCTGCAGAAGTATTGAGTGCTGCAGGATATACTTAGTTTTCCAAACTGTAAGAGTCATTATGAATGGCCTTGTGTCCAGGTAAAGGTTAAGGAGGTCCTTTGTTGTTCTAGTTTAACTTGTCCCTGACACTGCAGCCTAATCATTCCACATAATAACAGTCCTGATACACAGGCCCGAGTCAAAGTCACAAGTCAATAAATCCATTCCTTCCTCCCTTTCAGGCAAAGTGTTGAATAGCACTGAGTGTGCAGTGTCACAAAACCCTGCAGTCTATCACATCAAGGTCGTCTGGTGTACAGTGCGAAAAACTTTCTTTCTTTAAGTGCCTCACACATTCAGAAGGAGACGATAAATTGCGTGAACTAACGAGTATGCCTCAGATCGTTTGGAGGAGATTAAAATAGGGGCCTGACATAAGAATAGTTTTAGTTACACTAGCTTAATCTCCTGGCTGCTGATGCTCTGAATCTGTCAGGTCTGGGCAGGGGGAGCCCCTTGCAGAGTGCACAGCCTGCCGCCTCCACCAAGCCTCCGGATCCATGCAATGACAAGTCTTTGCTGAAGTCTGTTAGGCTTTATTTGCTGAGGTTCACTGTGCATTTGAAGTCACTTCTAATAGTTTAATTCCACTAATGTGAATTGTTTCCCCCTGAGAAAAGAGACGCAGCACTACACATTGAATCTCCTTTTGTTAAAAGAAAAAATAAGTGGGGAAAAAAAAAACAAAAGATTCAACCCCCCAAACCCTTAGGTAGTGGGTCTCTGGAAGAACACAAGGCTGAGTTACAGCTTATTTACTTTCTTAAGGGACTTACGGCTTACTCAGGTTCATAAATTCTTTTGGTAGACCAGGAGTGAGTGTACATTAACTTGAATAATAGGACTATGTGTACTTCCCAATTGTCTAATGCATCTCCCAGAGAAAAACTAGCCAAGCTCCTGCTCCTCACATGTCTTTTTTAGTTATTATTCCTTAATTAGTGGGTGCATTTAGTGTATAGCAAAAGTGAGCTTATTAGAAATACCTAGACAAAGGTGTGTACGCTCCTCCATGCCTCTCTGCCTTTTACCTCAGCTCCACTCAGCAATAAATTTCATGTTCCAGCCTTGGGCTTTGCTCTTCCAATTTGTTCAGGGGTATTGCCAAATATCCACTAAGGATTCACAAAGAAATGATTAAGCCCATTTTCACATCTGCTCAAAGGAAGAGCCTGAGCTCTGGACTCCAGCAGTGAAAGGCTAATGGACTAACTCACAGCTCTGTCCCACTCCCCTTTCATCTATCATTTCAACCTGTTTGCACTGTCAGGAAAAACAGAGAATGTCATATTCCGACTGATCTGGGGAAGCAAGAGGCTGCCAGAGAGCAGTCAGATACCAGAACTGAAATCCTGAACGACGTAGTTTCTCTTGGAAGATAAACACTACTATGGCTTGGAGGGAGCAGAGAGAGCGGAGAGGATGCCCTGCAGGAAAGAGCCTACTCTCCTCCCAGAGCCACAGCTCAAATACTGTTGTGCAGTTCAGAAAAAGGCTCCTTCCATAAAGTAATCGATATGCCTGGGCCCCAGTTAATTCCTACCTCCCTGAGGAGTGCCAGGCCTGCTAGAAAGTGTTTCTTCCTCCTGTCTCATTTCTCACTGTGCCCATTGACAGGCTGGTATCTACCACAAAGAGCCAGAATCTTGGCACATGTTCCCATCCTTTGGGGCGGGGTGTTCATCTGTACAGCAGGAAGATGCTCTGAGCTCTCACCAAAACTCTTGCTAGGGAAATCTGTGTGGGATTGGCAAAGTGTGCTGCAAAATACACTTGTGCTGCCCTGTAATCCAGAAACAGCCTGTGCATGTAAAACTTTCACAGCAACTGTGAGCAATGAAGAGAAGAAAAAGTGTTAAATTACAATTTACAAAATGGAGCCATCACTTTTCTAAGTGTCCAGACTTTGAGCTATGTTGTAACTGTCCTCAACTCGCAAGGAACCTGCAGCCTCCATCTCTGAAAGCAGAATGAAGATCGAGAGTTCATGTCGGTGCTTAGAAGTGGTTAGAGTTATCCCAGAGAAAGCAAAGTAAATCCTTTCCAACAAATGCTAGAGCCAAGCTCTCAAATAATTGAATTCTTATGGATCTTGTATACAATACCTGAGAGAGAGCGAGCAGAGCATGCTCGACTATCTTTGCTCAGTGGGCAAAGTGAGACAGAGGAGGTTCACCAGTGCAGCAAAAAGCCGGAGACAGAGTTACAGAGTTACTGTCCTGCCTCAGAAAGGAAACAGTCCAAACGAAGCCTCTGCTGTGCTCAGGAGGCTGTTTGTCATGCTCTTTTAACTGCTACAATATATACTCATTAGGTATTGCGTTCTATCAGATGTGACACCTGGCGCAGTTGTGAAACTCTCCGGATTCAACCCACACTTTTTGATTTACACCAGCCTGTCTTCGTTTTTACGGATCTCTCTGACATGGTTGGATGACTGCGCTGGCTACATGCTCTGTAACAGGAAGAACACTTGAAATACATTTCCTTGAGAGCTTTGAAGCCCTCTGCTGCATGCAAGTCACAAATAAGGAATGTCAGGTAACCTGCTAGCTTTGTTGGAGGAAAATGGAGTGGCAAGTGTCATTATGCCCTCCACTTCCGCTGCCCCAGAACGAAGACTCATCAGTGCACATATTTAATTGTTTCATTAATGGCTCTGGGGACGGTAGCATACTGAAGATCAAAAAGTAAATAGTAAGGCCACCTATTTTCATGACTGTAGGGAGAACATCTGGAGAGAGAAGTTTTATGGCTCTGATGGCTCGTGTCCTTTTGAAATGTTTGCAGTACAGAATGATGCACTTCTCTCACATTTCACTTCCATTGAGGCAAGCTGCTCTGTGGCATACTGCGATGCTGGGCCACAAATATACTCGTTCTGCTGTCACCCAAATATCACTTCCCGAAAGTGCTTACAACTGACTTCAGAAAACTTGTGGAGTTAATTTACAGAACGGGAAAAGTTTTGCAAGTCATCTCCTCCTGCTGTTTCTTACTGGCACTACAACATCACCTTTCTCCATTACTGTGATTTTTTTCCATGTCCTGATAAGTCTTCCAGTTTAAGTAACCTCGTTCTGCCCCAGACGTTTACTTCCACACGGTCTGGAGACAATCTTCACATTTCTACCTCTTCTCTCTCTGCCTTTGTACCCATCATGGTGAAAGATGGACAAAGTGGTTTGGTTGCTTTGAAAAGCAATTTCAGCGTGGGAATCTGGATCACATGGAGAGAAATTCTCATGGACAAACCACCATTATTCTTAGCCATGAGGAGTCCATAGCCAGACAACAGTGATAACAAGATGGCAGTTACTCTTCATGGTGCCCATTGCCTTGTAAAATACTTGGATACTGCTCTAGCATCTTCATTAATCAGAGCTCCTTGTTGATCTTTATTGATCTCTGTGTTCTCCTGGTTGCTCTATTCATTCACAGAATTAAAGCTCAAATACACAGAACTTACAGCTTCTCAGCTGAGAGATCAGCACACAAGAGCACCTCTCTCATTCCTGCCAGACAGTAGTATGCACTGCAGTGGCACTGCCACCACTGCACATGAGGACACCCAGATGTGATGTGACCATCTTGTGCCTCTGCAATGACAGAAAGGTCTCCAGCTGCACCCATGCCTCGTTTCAGAGCAGCTGTATCTCTTTTCAGCAAATCCCCTGCTGGCACAAGATAGTTCTGGGGTGCATTAACCAGTCTGCTTGCAGAAGTGGAACTTCTGTTCCACTAATTGCTCTAAATTCTGGTGCTTGGTGGGAACATTCCAAACACCCAACTATTCTGAAGGCAATCCTTCCCACTATGTGTATACAGTTAGATCAGAGCAGCCCCTTACAGTCCACTAACCCAATCCTTCCTGCATCTCACTATTTCTCAAAAAAAGAAATAGCCTTTAGGGAACTCCAGGCTGGTGAGTCTCACCTCTGTGCCTGGGAAGATCATGCAACAGATTCTCCTAGAAGACATGTTAAGGCACGCAAGGGATGATCCAAGACAGCCAGCACGGCTGTACCAAGGGAAGGTCGTGCCTGGCCAACCTTGTAGCCCACTACAATGAAGTGACAACATCGGTGGACAAAAGAAGGGTGACCAATGTCATCTACCTGGGCTTGTGCAAGGCCTTTGACATGGTCCCTCACCACATCCTTATCTCTAAACTGGAGAGATACGGATTTGAGGGGTGGACTATTTGGTGGATAAGGAATTGGTTGGAAGGCCGTAGACAGAGTATTGTGTTGAATGGCACTATGTCCAGGTGGAGGCTTGTGATGAGCAATGCACCCCAAGGATCTGTCTTGGGGGTGCTGTTCTTCAACATCTTCATCAATGACATCGATGATAGGCTTGAGTGCAACCTCAGCAAATTTGCCCATGACAGCAAGCTGAGTGGTGTGGCTGACATGTTAGAAGGAAGGGATGCCTTCCAGAGGGACCTCAAAAAAAATCAAAGACAGGCCTACGGGCATCTAATGAGGTTCAACGTAGCAAAGCACCAAGTTTTGCATATATACAGATGGGGAGAAGAAGAACTTGAAAGTAGCCCTGTGAAGAAGGACCTGTGGGTCCTGGTGGATGAAAAACTGAACATGAACCAGCAGTGTGTTCTTGCAATTTGGAAAGCAAATGGTATCCTGGGCTCCATCAGAAGACAGGTGGCCAGCAGGGACAGGAAGGTGATTGTCCCTCTCTACTCTGCCCTTGTGAAGCCCCATGTGCAGTACTGTGTCCAGGTCTGGGGCCCCCAGTACAGGAAAGATGTGGAGCTGCTGGAGAGGATCCAGAGGAGGGCCACAAAGATGATCAGAGGGCTGGAGCACCTCTCCTCTGAAGACAGGCTGAGGGAGCTGGGCTTGTTCAGCCTGGAGAAGAGAAGGCTGTGAGGTGACTTCATTGCAGGGGATTATGAACAAAATGGCAATCAACTTTTCACTCGGATAGATAGTGACAGGACAGGGAGGAAATAGTTTTAAGCTCAAGGAGGGAAGGTTTAGATTGGATGTCAGGGGGAAGTTCTTCACAGAGAGTGTTGAGGTGTTGGAACAGACTGCCCAGAGAGACTGCATGCCCCATTCCAGAAGGTGTTCAAGGCCAGGTTAGATGCAGCCTTGGTCAGTCAATTCTACTGTTAGATCTGGAGGCCCTACATGCATGCAGAAGGAGGCTGATGATCCTTGCTGACCCTTCCAAGCCAAGCCAGGTTATGATTCTACAATTAGCCCAGGTACCTTGGCAACACTGGTAAAACCGGTTGAGATATTAATCCCACTGAAGTCAAAAGGAGCCTCCCATGGCCCACAGAGGGAGCAGGCTGTTGGCAATGACTGTGGAATGAGTGCTAGTTCTGATGACCCAAAAGTGTACTCAAGAACCAAGTCCTCTATGTGGCAGCATAAAACACTAAATTCGGGGTCATCAGGGCAACTCCAAGTTTACCTTTAAAAAAACTCCTGGTGTTTCCTTCAGCAGAATACTTAATCACAAATGTAAGTTTCTCAAATGCCATCTCTGACCTCCAAAGCTTTTATTGATTACCTGCAAGTCCATTGTGTTGCATTACACTTGCTCGGGCTACAAGACACTGAAGTCCAGAATAAGCTAAAAAGTCTGATTTCAAAATGAAATAAGAAATAGCCCAATTCCTGACTAAATAAATGATGTTACAATTAGTTTTGCAGTTTAGGGAAAGAGAATATTGAATTATACTGTATACAGTGCAATAAAAACTCACCAAAAGAGTCTTTGAAATTCTGAAACTCCATGTGAAACTGGAGGAGACAACAGCCTTTTTCAAATGAATTAATAATGTCTGCAGAGACTAGCAGGTACTGCTGAAACTGCATGTCAACTAATGTTTCCCTCTGTAAAAAATAATAACACTGATTTAGAAAATAAGTTTCTGCTAATGAAACGTAACTCCCACTTTCTCCTGGCCAGCTGTAACTCACCAAAGAGAGGGAAAAGCAGGAATTGCAACATGGAAACCCCTTCCTGGATTCCATCAGTGAGAGAGGAAGTTGTGTGTACCCTGGCCTAAACGTGGTTCCATAGGAAGCCCCACACAAACTATGAGAAATTAAAACAAAGTGCAAAAGTCAATTGTCTGGTTGCAAGAAGCAGTACAATGTCCTGTTTTCCAAACTGGATGTGGATGGATTGATTTGACTGATTTTCACCAAGTGGTTCCCAGGGATCTCTAGGAAGGAGAGAAATGACTGCAGAGGTTTCCCTTCCTCCCAGCGGCCAAGCTGGCACACATTTGGGTATTTCATTGAATACAAGATGGCAGTGAGACAGGTGGGAAAAATCAGCCTGCAAGATCTTCCTCCCTGTAGGACGTGGAAACACATATGGCATTGCTGTGCATCCTTGCAAATGTGACTTGCATTAAGTGAGAGAACTAAGAAAGCCTGAGCTGTGTTTCCATGCTTACTGCAGACAAGTAAGCGTAGGACATTGACAGGTTGATACAGGAGAAGGGCTGAGCTGAATACTCCTCAAACAGCAGAAGTGCCCAGCTGGAGCAGAAACTCCATTCTATCTGTGTTCCTTAACATGGGAATAATGAGAGCGTGGCAGGGCAGGCACTGTGGCCCAGGCAGCAGCCCAGGAATACCTGAAGGTCAGTGCCAGCATGGGTGAGGACCCTCACTGCTGGGCACAGCATGGCCAGGGCACAACTGAGACCAGAGCTCACAGTGGGCACAGCTGCCCCAGCACTGCATGCACCCTGTGGCTGCTGCTCTCCCCCCAGGCAGCCCCACACACTTCACTGTGGAATTTTTAACCTGATACTCTGTTGTAGTAAAAGCCTGGTCATTTTTTTTTTTTTTTTTCCTCTTTTATTAAAAAAAAAAAAAAAAAAAAAAAATTAAATGCGGCCCTTGTTAAAGGGAATGGAAGTGATACAGCTGCAGCTGTGATTAACGTAGTTCAGGGTTGAACTGAATATTGCTTCTTCTATGCAGTATTTTTAATTACACTCCTGATTTTATATTTGGAGACCGTCATAGACCTGTTCTGGTAAATTGTCAAGCAACCACAAGTCAAATATGTGTTAAATATGAGAATATACTGCCATTTTTATCTGATTTGTGGTTCATTCACACTATGTTATCTACTTTTAATTAAATACCATAAAATACACATGGTCAGCAGTTTGACTTTTCATTTCCTTACAGTGTCAGTAATTCAGCTTGATTGTTGCCACCTACCATAGAATTGCATTTTAAAGATGTTACCCCTGCACGGTGCAGATCCAATATCAGAACAATTTAAACCAGTTGCTAAAAATACCTGCCGCCCACTGGGTGCAGCGCTGCCTTCAGCAGGCACACAGACCTGCAGATCTGCCTGCCTGACGAGGACAGCAGCCTTGGAGCACTGCAGCGGCCTTGGTTTTGGAGGGGGCCGTTGCACGTTTTGTTTTTGTATGAAATGCTTGTGTCATCTCCTGGGCTGATTGATAGCTTACCTTGTTCATTAAAGATACGGCTTGGATTTTGCTAGATTACCCCAGGCATTGGAAATAAGAACCTTCCTACTGGAGGCATGTTATGCATGGGCTTAAAGTTCACCACTTCATTAATAACACTCCTCAGCTGGACATTTTACATGCCAGTCTGATATATGGCTGTTTAGGTGCTTTTTTTTTTCTTTTTTTTTGTACTTCTTACCACTCTTTTAAAGGGGACTGAGTCTTTTTCAATGCTATTTTATTATTTAACTTGTAGGTTATGCTGTCGCAATCTTGAAGTAGCCAGATCTCATTATCCTGAAACTCCTGGATGGTAACTGGACAACTTCCTTTGACAACTGACAACAATCCATTAAAACTAACAAGAGCCACGGTGGCCAAAAACCTGTAAGAAAAAGCGTGAACGTAGCAGCAACAGCATTGCAGCAGACCAAAGGCAGAGCCAATGACTCGTCTCTGGCAGTCACAAACAGCAGACGCCAGGGAAAAGAGGAATAGAAAGGAGTTCCTCATGTTTGCTACATATGCCATGAGGCAGCAACTCTTTTGGTTTGTTTTCTGCCCCTACTTGATAGCTTTGTCTGATGTCCCTTTACCTCGAAAGAAACAACAAGCCATGGTACCCTGTTCTTCATCTCAATGCCAGAAGTTTTTCTTTCACACCCGCTATCCTGTGCCATCACCTCTCTTTTCAAGAATTCTAGCCTATTTCGTGGTTTGTCATACAAAGTCATGCTCAGCCTCATTTTCCAAGCCTTTCCCAGTTCTGCTGTGTCTGAAGGGTTGGAACTGAACCAAGCATTCAAGATGTGGGCAAAGCATGGATGTCCAAAGTGCCAAATACTAGTAGCTCCTAACAGTAAGACTGCGTTCTTTTAATGAATGCTAATCTCTGAGGTGATGCTTTCAAAGCACAATGCTATAACAGCACCAGTTTTTTTCCGTGTGACAATATTCAATTCCATGCTCATCACCATTCATGTAATGCCAGAGCTCATGCTCTACTACTCTGGACTTTACCCATGCCGAATTTCATAAATAAATTCTTGTCACTTCATCACTTAGGGATTCAATATGAAAAAGAACTTGGTCACTTTTTGCTGCCAGTCCTTGTCTTTATTATCTCTAGTAAGTTGGCATCATCTCCAAATCTGTCATCTTATTATTCATGCAACTTTTTGGTAGCACTTATGAAGATACTAATCACTACGGGCTGTAGCACAGACCTCTGTGGGACTCTGCTGTGGAAATGGCACCCTTGTCCTCTCCATTCTTTCCCATCTTTTAAACAATCATTTACCCATGAGAGAAACTTAGGAGAGTTGTTTACTGCAAGACTTTCCAGTAAGTGCTTGGGTGAAGCACTTTTCAAATGCATTTGTGAATTCCCACAGGACCATATCACCCAAATCTCTTTGTTCATTTGCCTAGGGATTCCTTCAAAGGGTTCCTTAAGATTTGTGAGCCTTGTCCTCCCTTCTCTTTCTAGAATACAAAACTTCAGCGTTTTGAAGGATGCTTTCTTGCTTGTAATAATCTGTTCTGCACTACGATTTGTCATGTCAGCTCCCCTTAGGTCTTTATGAAGTCATTTGAAGAAAAGCAGGTGATGAGCAGGATAGCACTAAGATATTTGCAAGCTATCAACAGTTAAATTGCAGAAAACACATTTGGGGAGTAGGCTGGGGGAGCTGTATTTTGTATTCCACCAGTGAAATGTTTGATCAGCAGACTAATTCCCAGGTGTTATAAGATCCTGTACCATCTCACTTGGCCAACAGTATAAAGCACATGGCTAAATTTTCCCACACACAAGCAGTCTTTGGCTTCTGGAATATTTTACCATGACTGATTGCTTCTGGCATAATTTAGAGGAGCCTTAATCCGAAGCAGCAGCTGTGAGCATACCAAGGAGAAAAGCCCAAACCACCTCTGCTTGGCACAAGGTTGGGTAGGCCATGCCCAGGGCTTCTAGCCCTTGTTGTGGCTTTCCCCAACACTCTGCAGTCAGCACTGCTGGCTACCAGCTGTTCCTCTGCATCCCCTTCAGGATGCTTGCAGTCAGGGCGGATGTCCACTGACCAGAACACAGATGAGAGAAGTGTAAACTACATGGGACAATCATTTGACTGATTTGATCAAAGGAGGGCCACAAAGATGATCAGAGGGCTGGAGCACCTCAGCTGAAGACAGACTGAGGGAGCTGGGTTTGTTCAGCCTGAAGAAGACTGCAGGTGAACTCACTGCAGCCTTTCAGTACATAAAGGGAGCCTATAAACAGGAGGGGAGTCAACTCTTTACAAGGGTAGATAATGATAGGACAAGGGAAATAGTTTTAAGTTGAAGGAGGGAAGATTTAGGTTGGATATCAGGGGGCAGCTGTTCACCAAGAGTGGTGAGGTGCTGGACAAGGCTGCCTAGAGAGGTTGTGGATGCCCCATCCCTGAAGGTGTTCAAGGCCAGGTTGGATGGGGCCCTGGGCAGACATTAAATGGAGAGAGTGGCAGCCTTGGGGTCCCTTCCAACCCAAGCCATTCTATGATTCTATGATTCTATGATTCTATGATTTGTTCTCTGTATTCACAGTGGGCAGGACAATAAAGAATGGATTGAAAGGCAATGTCGAGTGAATGTTATGAAATGCTTTCTGAAAGTGCAAATAGTGACTGGAGATCTGAAGAGCAAATGAGACAAGCACCTGTCAGAAATGAAATAGGTACAGTAGATCTTGTTTGGAGCTGTTGATCTCCTGATACACCTGTCAGTTCTATTATCTGTGATTTGTAATACAAATCCCATTGATTAACACAGCCTTTGAATCAGGTCCTTAGAAAACAATTACTGTCAGCAGATCCAAAAAAAAACTTATTCTTAATTCAGTGTATTTTGCTGCATATACAAATGAATAGTTTCTGCTGGCAGAAGAGAAAGCTAAAGAGTTAGAGCTGTGCTACAGAAAAGGAAGAGTTCTTTCATAATCCATGAAGAAGTATCTTTCATAATTCACTCAACTGTGATCTGGGACTTGTTTCACGTAAAGAAGAAGGAAGAGGGTAGAGTGGGAAGAAAAAGAACCTCTCAGATACATAAAAGAGGAAAACCAACTTCCTTTCAATTGTAGATTATCCTGGAATATGTACAAATCCTAGAGATGGAATATCTATGTGAACTGAACACCTCCTTTTTTTTACATAGCTAGAAAAGTGTTTCTTTCTCAGTTTGAGTGAAACAGGAGCTCTTGTTCCACTAGGAAACAAATGAGCAAAGAAAAAAAATGTCTCATTAGTTGACTTCTCCATAGGCTCATAAGCCTGGAAGGCCTCATCTGTAGTACCTTGAGGTGACATTTTCCAAGCACTCATTTATGTATGATTAGGAATCATTTTCTCTAAGGGGAAAAAAAAGAAGATGAAAAAAAATAATAATAATAGTCATCCTAAAAGATTGTGACAAGTCAACCCACTTTGTCTGGTTTGTAATTCCACCCAGCGTTTTTTTATCTAAATAATTGAAACCAGATCTCCCTCTAAGTAAGAACTTACCACTGAAGAACAGTTAGTAACACCTAAAAAGGCAAAGGGAGGGATTTGCTGCGTTTTGTGCTATTGCAACAGATGTAATGTGAGGTAATGCTGAAGAATAAAATGCAGCAGATCTGATGCTGGTGCTGAGAGCCTCAGCGCAGCACAATGCTGCTTCGTGAGGGCAGGAGGAGGTATGTTGTGGGCAGATCTGTGTGCCACGCCAACACTGCCTGCCTGCTTTCACAGCTCACATCTCATCTCCACAGGATAAAAAGTCAAGTTTAATGTCAGGGACTGAGAATGCCACTACAACTGTTTCCTTTCCCAGTTCTACACTCACACTTTTAAAGATGTTTCCAAAGAAAATGTTTTGTTTTGTTTTGTTTTGTTTTGTTTTACCTGAGCAGAACTAGATGGAAAATAAGCTCTTCATTTGCTAGAAAGGAATTCTCTCAACAAGTATCTATTTTGACCATTTCAGATTTAATGAGGTGTTTCCTCAAACTCCAGAGAGTTCATATTTTCCTGACAGCTCAGGAGCACAATGGAACAGGGCCCACAATGTTCTCCCTACCTCAGGCTTTGGCAGGACATTAGAAGCAAATGCTTCATAGTATTTAAGGCCAGTGATTATGGAAAGAGACAAGAGACAGACAGTGAGGATGCGCTAGCTGTGAACATGAACATCGGTAAGAATAACTTGTGGGGAATACCTGTGCCAAAGCAGAGGTCTTGGTGATATGGCCAAAGTCTACAAGCGAGCAGAGTTTGGTGCTATGTTTAAATCTTCCTACAATTTTGAAAAAAACCTCCTTTCTGACCTTAGCCAGTCTCTAATTCAGGGCTAACAGCCTCTCACTTGCAGAGTAAAGGCTGTGAAGTTTCATTTATCAGTGTGAGCAAAATGCTTGCCTGAGAGATGCTATGGAAGGTCAAGCTAACGTTTGGTCACAGCAACCATGTATTTGAAAAAGGACTTCACTACGAGGGTTCATATTTAGTGAAAACACCACTAACTAGCTTTGTCATGAGCTGAAAAGAAAATACGTTTGTAAAAGGATTACAAAGGAGAACATGAGGTAATCCCAAGATGCTTACAGTGAGTTTGACATTCAGGACCAAACTTACACCAGGCACAACTGGTGTTCCAAAAATAACAGCAGTTACATCAGAATGGATTTGGGCCCCCAGGCCAGAGAAGGGAACCTGGAATTTACATAAAAAGAAGGAGTTCCTGGTAAGGGGGACACTTGCTCTCTAGGACATATTACCAAAGATATAACTGCCATGAAAAAAAGTCTCTATTCTGCTGTAGCTAAAGTGCAAAAGAAAGAAGGCCTTTCCTAATTTGTGGCTTCCCAGGATTATTTCATTCTTCAGAACTCATTTAATGCCAGCTCATCTCTCTGTAAGAACTTCATTTGCAGGTGTGCTTAGCTAGAACCTACTAGTTTCTTCTGTCTAATAAATGTCAGTGTTGAAGGCTTGCTTCAAAGATGACTGCAGTAACAAGACACTATCTGAAACATCTCTCACAGACAGGTTTGTCTCCTCTTTCAAAACCACCACTTTGTTAAGGTGTAATGGTGGGGGTGTTGTAGGGAGATCCATGAACTTCTGCTTTAAAGATGAGCTGAGACAGAGAAAAAAGTTTCTGTGGTTGCTGCCCAAAAGTATTAAGATAATGATTAAACTAAAAAATGCAAATACAAAAGATGTTTTACGCTGCCAGGCAAGATCAGAAATGATATTAAAATGTCTTATGAACGTTATAATATGTTCAGAGCAGGGAGGAGAAGACACAGAGGAAAATAGCAGAGAAGCCATATGGTCATAGCCAGTGGCCAGTGAAAAAGAAGTACAGAAAATACAGAAAAGAGAAATGGAAATTTGGAGTTAAGGAACAGGTATTAACACATCTCTCTTGAGCACTTGCTTAGGAAGTTCTTGGGCAGGTGCCCTAATGTGTTCAGAAGTGTTATTTCCTCCTGAAACCAAGTCTGAACACTGTCCAAGGTGTTTTCCTTAAGAAGAGTGCAACAGAAAGTATTTTCCTAAGGGAAATACTTTCTGTATTTCAGGGAAGAGTTACCATCTCAAAAATAAGTGACAGTTCTGTGACTCACTGACTCACTTGTACTGGAATTATTGCTGAACACATCTGATCTGAACCACCAAGAAGGCACGTTCCCACCTCAATGCACTGAGCCTCCTTTGGAGCCACCTCTACAAGATTTGGGCAGAATTCAGGATAAGTGGGAAAAGGCAACAAAAAGCCTTGCAAATCCCAAGAAAACAGAATGACCCCTCTTCTGTCATCTCTCAGGACTAAAACCCACCCACCTCCTAACACCTTCATCTTTCTACAGTGACAATCTCTATCCCTGTTCTGCATGGAAAACAAAAAACAAAACAAAAACAAACAAACAAACAAACAAACAAAAAGTAAACTGGGAGAAAAACTAATTTTATGCCAGAGCAAATTAAGATCGTGCAACTGACTGCAGAGAGGGCAGCAGCTGCTTCCATTCTTGGCTGCTGGTATGTTAAAGAATCCCATCCCCTGTGCACTGGTCTATTAGATAGAGATGGCTGAGAGGTGGTGACACAATCTCTTCCTGCACTTGCTCCAAAAGCAAGTCAGGTAATTAAACATCACAAATATGGCTGCTTACCATTCTCACTGCGGGACTGTGAGTACCCGAGCAGCACATCACATGTGTATGCATGGCTGAAGATGGATATCATGACATTTATTAACCATGCACATAATTAAAATCCTTTAAAAATGTCCTCAGAACAAAAATAACGCATCTTGAATTCCACAGGACAGCCCAGGCTGCCATCCTCAATGAGCTTCGTTACAGAGCTACGCAGCTAAATCACTGGTTTGGAAGCAGCACTCCAGGGACTGGTCTCGTATCAGCCCATCTGCCTAATCAGCAGTGAAGCAACGCATTCCAGAGCAGCACAACATGCACACATTAAGGCAGCACAAGCACACACATGACGAGATGGTGAACACAGTTGGGGAACAGATCCACACTAAAACCGGCGTGATTACTGAGGCTGACCCTGCAGCCAGGGTGAGGACCCTGGTGGTAGGGAAACAGCTCTGACAAGAGAACTTCGTACAAGAAAGGACTGTCTGCACAGGGATGATGTGGGAACAAGAGACTCACAAGTGCAGTTCCATTATCACGATGGCTTTTTTTTTCCAGGAACAGCTGAGGATTCTGCTTCTGAGGTACACTTTTTCATAATAAAATCACATCCTCCACTGGGCCCCCATTAAATCGGGAGAAACATATTTGAGCTCCAAACTGATTTTCCCTACCGGTTCATTTTCTTTCCACTGTGCCCTTCTGATCATTTTTTCTGAACCGTTATCTTTGTAAAACTTCTCTAATTGCTCCAGGAAAGCAGCATCACTACTGCCTGTCCACAGTGGACTTGCTTCTCCAGCCAGACTCCAGTGGTGTATTAATAGAATAACTGAAACTGGGTTAGGGCAGCAAGTGATTCCCAGTATGACAGCCCACCGGCCTTATGTGACTAGCAACAACAACCCCACGTATTGCTTCTAGTCTAAAATTAGAGTAGGAAGAAAAAGCCTAAGGAAAAAAAAAAAATAGAAGAAAAAGCCTAACCTTCCACACCACATGCAAACATCCCACCTGTAACTGTGTCGGTACGTCAGGTATTCAAAGCTGCCTTCTCCTGAGTCAGTTATCCCTAACGCTGCCTGAGAAAGGAGTCTGTAAAAGAGATATGCATCAGTCAATATCTCCTCACATACCATCAGTTCTCCTGGACATCTAAAGTCAGAGACAACAATGTTTCTGCAACAAGCTGACATCACAGGCAAAAAGATGGAAGGCAAAAAGGTAACCAAAGTACTGGATGAATTTTTAAGATGGTCTGAATTTTGTGATTTCCCCCTCCAGTAGCTGAAGTGGATCTGAAATAGCATCAAATTTGTACCTCGTACTGAATGACATCAAAAAAAAAAAAAAAAAAAAAAATCAATGATTTTCTAAGACTTTCCAAGGAAGAAAAGAAAGCAGTCTGCATTAAAGTCCTTGTAAAGCAATACTACAGAGATGCTGGAGGTTGAGGTGGAAAGGAGAAATTACAGAATAGACAGAGATCTGGCTTGTGGGAAGGAAAAGCAGGAGGGGGAGGTAGGTGAATGCCTGGATGTTTTTCTGACAGCAGGTGCTTGACTAGTTTGATGGTAATCCAGGTAGGCCATTGTTTAGCCAGAACAAATTTGCCAATATCTTGCAGCAGCCTCCGCCTTGCAGAGGTTTCCCAAAGCCTCAGGGACACCAGCAAGTACCCAGCCTCACTGTTCTGAGTACTGTGAGGGCTTGTGAACGTAGATATGGCCTGCTTCCCTGTACCCCTCCACTCCCTTACAATCATAGAATCATCGAATCACATAATGGCTTGGGTTGGAAGGGACCTAAAAGTTCTTCAAAAGACCTGTTCCATCTTACTGCCATGGGCAGGGTTGTCAACTACTAATGTGAGACTATCCAGGAATCCACCAACATCGGCCCTAAATGCTTCCAGGGATGAGAAATTCATGTCTCTGGGCTCCAGTGCCTCACTCAGGGGCTGAGTGGAGGATTTCTTCTTAACATCTAACCTAAACATCCCCTCTTCCATTTTAAACCCATTCCCCTTGTCCCATCAGTATCTACCTGTGTAAAAAGATCAGTTTCCCTCCTGCTTGTAAGCTCTTATCAAGCACTGAAAGATCACAGTGAGGTCTCCCCAGAGCCTTCTCCAAGCTATGCAATCCCAACTCCCTCAGCCTTTTATCATAGGAGAGTTGCACCAGCCCTCTGATCATTTCATGGCCCTCCTCTGGCTCCATTCTAGCAGTTCCAAATCTTTCTTGAGCTGGGAACAATTCCCTCCTTCTCCCTGCTGCCTCCCCTCTGTTAATGCAGCCCAGGATATCTTTGGCCTTCCAGGATGCAAGAGCACGCTGCTCTCTCATGTCCTGCTTTTCGTCCATCAGGACTCCCATGTCCTTCTAGTAGGGCTGCTCCCAAAGAGCTCCTCTCCCAGTCTGTACTCGTATCTAGGATTGCCCTGACCCAAGTACAACACTTTGCACTTGGCCTTATTGAAACTCATTAGGTTCTCGTGGTCTCACTTTTCAAGCCAGTCCGAGTCCTTTTGGATGGCATCCTTCCTTCTGTTGTATTGACTGCACCACTTAGCTTAGTGTCATCAGAAAACCTGCTGAAGGTACACTCAGTTCCACAGACTCAGTTGTTGATAAAGACATTGAAGAGCACCGGTCCCAAGACAGACCTCTGGGGGACACCACTTGTGAATGACCTCCACCTGGATGTGAAGCCACTGACAACAGTTGTCTGGCTGTGATCATTCAGCCAATTCATTATTCACTGAACAGTCCACCCCTCAAATCCATGTCTTTCCAATTTAGAGATAAAGATATGAGGTAGGAATCTAGGTTCTTTTCACAGCCATGACTCAGGTCCTTGTTTGGACATTAAAAAATGCCATCAACCCCTCCTAGTTCAGATCCAAAATCCATATCTTCTTCTCTCTCCCACACCAGACCTTGATATCTATTGGATAGTGGGACTTCTGAGGCAAGGGAGAGGCTTCTCTGTTTGCCCTGAGCAGAGACAAGCACAGTCTCCCTCACCCTGCACACATTCACCTCCTGTCAGATGGCAAGCCTGCTTATCTTCGTTTCCTGGCTGGGCCCCAGGACAGTGCTGTCTGTCTGCCTGTGCCACCATAGGGGATAAGGCATCAGTCTCTCTTGCTCTGACTGCTGAATACATCTCAGACTGGTGACTTCCTCTTGCAGCCTGGTCAACTGCTCAGAAAGATCACTATGTTGGGCATCCCTGCACCCATGGCACCCCTACACATAACAGGTAGCCTCCAGATTGCAGAGCTCCCCATAGCCAAGGGTGTGTGCAGCTCTCTCAGTCCTCTGGAGGTCGGTCTGAATGCACAAATCAGCACAGAAAGGCTGTGAGCCCCCTGGTCAGTGTTTCTGTCTCAGCTTATCTGCCATGCCTGGTGGTCACAATGGAGAGCTCTCCTCTCGCAGTCCCGGATGACAAAAGCAGCATGCCCTGCTTGCTCTTCCTGCTTCCCATGCCAACTGCCAGCAGCACGCTCTCCTGACACACCATGCCCTGTT
Organism: Lagopus muta; assembly: GCF_023343835.1. NCBI lineage: Eukaryota > Metazoa > Chordata > Aves > Galliformes > Phasianidae > Lagopus > Lagopus muta. Next base: position 108,762,330 of record NC_064434.1, read on the forward strand.
TGCCTGTTCTGTTCACAGCAGCTGTTCACAAGTGGACAGAGGGAGCCCAGGATGAAGGAAGGGGCTCTGCTCTTCCCAGCAGGAGGAAGCAAGACCATGGTAACTGGGAGGCAGAGAAGACTCAGCCTGGGCACAGGGAAAACCAGCCCAGTCCAAAACTGTGGACATATCCCTCCTTCCCATCATGGCCATGCTGTGAGTTTTAGCATCACAACTCATCACCTTCATACTGATGGCACAGACACCAGCTTCCCCAAGCAGGACCTTCCTGCTGTCAACTACTGCACATCTCAAAGAATCTGGTGACTTTCGCCTCATCCAAATTTGTTCCTCTGGAAATCTCTCACTCCGTGCACACCCCAGCCAATTCCATTACTTCAGAAGAGCAAAGCTTTTGGCTGTCATGTATCTTTCAGAGTGAGTTAGCAAGGCTGCATGCTTGCAATTCCCAGCTCAGTTTGTGTCTCTTCTCCAGCATCAGTGCACCCACGAGTCCTGTGCTGCAGCACCGCCACCAGCTCCTGCAGATCTGGAGATGCTGCTGCTGGGTGGATATGTTTATATCCGTAAAAATTAGTGTTGCAGCTCCACCTAACTTAAGCAGTTTTGCTTAGGAAATTACAGTACGTCATTCGAGTGGCTGTTCTAAGCACGGAAGAGAAAGTGGGTACTGGCAGAATGTTTTTAATTAAGCAGGAAAAAGCTAGATTAAGCTGTATCAAATGGAAAGTGTCTCTTTAATTCTGTATTGTCAATCTCCTTGGCCAGGGCATAAGGGGCTGGCCTTAAAATTCTTGTAACTATAAAGCCAGTCTCGTGACCGACTATATAGTTGATTAAACACAACTGTGGGCTGCCCCTATCAGGAAGAGCGATTTTCCCAGTGTCGCTTCCAGTCTAAAATACCTCAAGGGTAATTACAGACCGCCATCCAACGCAGAAGGCTTTGAAGTGGGAGACAGAAAGATTAGGGTGGCTGAGACAAGCCACCAGCCGCTGCAGGCCACGGGCAGCCCAGGGGCACAGCAAAGTGACGCGGAGTTGTGGCCCTGATGAAAGTTTCATGCCACCACAGTCCTCCTTGCCTTGCATTTGGCACACCTCACTGCTTGCAGCTGGACTGACCACAGAGCAGGGAAGTGCCTTCTCTGAGCAACTGAATTATTTATCCTGGGAGCCACTGCACAACGTGTCGCTGAGCGCTGAATGGGACTCTTTTGGCAACAGAGGGAGCAGGCACAAAACCAGCCCCAAAGCAAAGAGATCCAGCTTTTATTTCCAATTAATAACAGGTTAGAAGTAAAAACTGCTGTTAGTGACAGAACATACATAACAAGCAAAGCAACCTACATTGTTAAGAGGGCTATTTAAAGAAAGGTTAATGAATTGGATTTGAAGTTCTTCTTAGTCAAGCAGGAAACAACTAATGGTTTAAAGAGGAAAAGTGAAGCACTATTAAATGCTGAATATTTATTGTGTCAGTGACCAGTTTGCCAGAGGCTTTGAGGTGAGAAGGGAGATTCAAATCCTTTCTGCTGCATTTACAGCTACAGAGAGGGAAATTCATAGGCTTTCTCGCATGGCACACAAAGGCTCAGTAATTTGTTTGGATTAATAGCATATTGGAGAAGCATAACACTCACACTTTAAAACTAACAAATTCAGCAAGTGCGCAGAATTATCATTTAACCATTACTGTCTTCATAAAAACAAGTGCTCTTAATGCTTTGCAGTACATCTTTAAAGTGCTTTAAAAGCCAACAGCTAATTTATCCCTCCATGCCTACCTCGTGTCAAGCAGAAATTGTTATCTCCCCTTCGCAGTCCAGCGAGCAGCAGTTAGATAAGTGACTCACTCAGGGCCACCAAGTTGGCTTCATAGCTGGGTGTGCAATGTGCCAGCTCTGAGGTGTGCTGCTGCTCTCAGGCAACTTTAGGTGACTCATGCATGGTGTGCCACTAATTAAGGAGTCTGGGAGGCCCCTTTGCCTTCAGAATTAGCTCTTCTGTTTCATGTTGACATTTCAGCATGTGGGTGGCTCCCTCCTCAGAGCTACAGGAGAACCAGAGTTCTCCAGACAGCCCTGCTCCTCCGTCCTGGCACAGCCACACAACAGTCATAGGACACACACATGCCTGTGCAGTGCATGCCACCATCTGCTCCTGGTAGCAGTGGTGGTCTGGAGCTACCTCTAAATCTCTACATCTCTACATCCCTACACCTCTCTACATCTCTATACCTCTACAGCTCTGTCACCCCAATGGGTTGGCAGCCATCCTGCCAGGGCTCAGCCACAGCTCCCCTGCACTCTGCACCCCCAGGTGTTCACATCCAGAGGTACTGAAGTCAGTGGCAGGAATTTCACACAGCGCAGAGAAGGATGGCAGAGCCAAAACAAGGGCACGATTTTCCCTGAAGAGCAGCCAGGATGGTGGTAGGCTTTGTAGGTAATAGCACCCAAGGAAAAGAAAATAGTTAAATTAAGAACTGAATATGCGTGAAATGTTACCCATTAAAAAATACTCACTAGTTGTCCAGACACACGTGTTTTAATCACATCACAGCCCTTGTCTGTACTCGACTCTTCGGTAAGGCATTGCATCGATGCTATTTTTTCAAATATCAGCACAAAGTCTAATTCTGTACATCAGAGCTTGCAAAGGTAAAATCTAACCTCCAAAATAACATTTACTGAGTCTTATTTACCTGCACAAGATTTTATATTAAATACCTGTGCACATATTCACTATTGTTTAACATCCACAAACCAGTTATATCCACACTTGGACCTACTACACCTGTAGTTCCACCGAAAAAAATAGCATATTTAAAACTCTGCAACCATGCACAATTTTCCTTGAAGGCAAGGAATAATCAGCCAGAATTACACAAATATCCTATACTCATATACTCATAGCAACCCAATTTTTTTGATTCCAGCTAATTCCAGCAATTGCTTAATCATGTGCATTTCCCAAATAATTTATCAGATAAACTAAGGGTTGGATATCTCTTGTGAATGTAACTAACTGACTCCCATACAAATAATATAATCTTCACGAAAAGGAAAACAAATGGTTTTACTTGCTAGCAGACATGCACAATCATCTGAAATTCTGTCTAATTAAAGCATTAACTTTCTATAGAGACTCTGATGTTTGCTCAGAAGAGGGGTAAAGCAGTGATGTTTGCAGATATCATTTCAGTTGCATTGCTTCCAGGGAGTATTTTATTTGTACAAACCTAGAATCCTTCTCTACTCCATGTAAAAAATAGATTAGTCCCTTGATAGCCTTGAAAGTCAAATCACTCACAAGAAAATTAATAATGCGTTACAAAGTATATAAATTCTAAAAATTAGAGGCAGTAGGCTGTAATGGTCTGAAGACCACTGTCCATCCCCTCTCACATCTAGCTTCCGAGGAGAGTTTAACACCTTCTGCCCCAGCAGAGCAGAAGAGTAGTAGCAGCAGAAGTGCAGTTATTTCCTGGCAGCAAGCTCCATTATTCCCAGCCACCCCCAGGTGCTGCAGAGCTTTGGTCTGGGGCAAAGGTTCTGGCCATCCCAAGGGAAGTGAAGGCAGCACCGATGTTCCTTGGTTCCCTGAGCCCAGTGAGACCCTCATTCAGAAGATGCTCCCAAAGGACTCACACATCTCAGGGGCTCATGGGTGCCCATTCCATGCTGAGCAGATTGTGCTCTTGCAAGGTGCTCTTAGTGATAGGGTGTGTGTAGGCAATGCAATCTGATGCTTTGCTGTGCCAGAATAACGGGATGCGCAGAGTCTGATATTCAGTAGTTCTTTGGCAATTGATTCAGCTCGTCAGTGGTTAACTGGTGTTTTAAAACTAAACGAAACAGAACAAAACAAAGCAAATGGAAGAAAATGTGCAATTGCAGGATAAATACATCGTGCACTGAGCAAAGCGAGGAACATGAGACATTGTGTGCAGGCCAGCCTTGTAGCAGAGCTTGCTGTAAGGCTAATGACCAAGAAAGAATTGCTTAACTTAAGAAGCAATATAACTGCAGTTTGATCTGTGTAATTAAAGCATGCCACCCATCTTTCCGCACGTTTCCATTAGAAGTCCATTCAGGAGCTAGGCATGGTAGTTGGAAAGGAAATGGAAAGGAAGGAGAGAGCCCAGATCACTGCCACCCAATGATGTTGCCAGATTTTGGCACAGTGCAGTGTACCACTGCAGTCCTGGGAACACCAACAGACTCCCACCCTTATTTCAGAAACACAAGGCAGCACAAACGTCTTCTTTGCAGCTGATACAAATACTCAGATAAAATAAGCAACTGGCTTTTATATGACTGTCACCCTACCAAAAAAAAAAAAAAAAAAAAAAAAGAAAAGAAAAAAAATACAGCAGAAGAAGCCCACTACATTGCATTCTCTTGCACTGAGAAAATGAGTTGCTGAGCCTCCCAAATACGTGGGATAATGAGTGCACAGAATATTTACCAGGGGAGTTCCAATCTGAGTTTACCCGTGGAACACCATTCAAGAATTTCAAAACTCACTGTAAAATGCTCGCTGGATTTTTGTGACACCCAGAATGAGCGTAACAACGTTTTTGTAATCTCTCAGCCTGAAAAGGAAAGCAGCACAGATCAGAAATAAAGGTGTGCAAGTTGCCAGTGCAACTGTTATCGCTGTGCCCTTTGTGCTGAATGTTGGACTTGGCACAGCCTTGGCAAGCACACAAAGCTAAGAGAGAATGTGTGGTGACATGCTGAGGGCACCCAGCAGTTCTGCCAGTGGGTCCCAGGACTGTGCAAGAGCAGGAGGAGGGAATGGCCCCAAAGGAATCCATGTGGTCTCCTCAAATTCTGGTGCATGCTTTGCACAAGCTGAGAGACTTTCATGTGCTGGGGGAGCAACGTGCCAGAGAAGGAAGGAGGTGATGGCTGCTTTATGCTCAGGGCTTGTACAAGTAGGCAGGAATTGCTGCTCCTGCTGTAGCCTGCATTCAGGTGTGCAAAGCACTTCTGGCCTCAGCCCTCTGTGTAGACACAAAGCTGTATCGATGGTTCAGAGAGAAGAGCTTCAAAGCCAAACTGTGCACATAAAAAAACAAGTTGCAGTAAATTGATCTATTGATTACAAATGACTAATGTCAGAGCAGAATAACTGTGATTGAAATATATGTCGTAAGTGTAAATATTCACATTTCTTTGCTCTTGAACAAGGCCTGTTTTTGCATGCATTCTAACTTGCTTCTCTTTGTTGGTGCTGCACCGTATTGCAGGCAAAGTTGTCAAGCATCCTGGAGCCACAAGTATTCTTCAGACTTCTCATTAACAAACAGGCTTCCAATCTCAACATGCATTATCAAAATGAAATCTTTTCTCAACAGCTTACAATTACATATTATACATTTACATGCTTACAATTGGTGACACTATATTGTTAGATTTCAGCACTGAGTTTTAACAGTGTGCAGCCTAATTATGTTTTGCATTATATTCTGAGCGTATAGGAGTATTTTATTCATGACCCCACTTTATTCTGCAATTTGTTTCTCAATAAATGCAAAATAATAAAATCCCAAACCCTAGTGTGCTGAGTATTTTTATTGACCCAAGCTTTCTACTAGTAAACACAACTTTGATGGTTTCATGAGTGAAAGTTTATTAGGCTCTGTTAGTTTTAAAATACAATTGCCATGGGACTGATGTTGAAATCATTTCTTACAAGACAAACTTGGTTTTGGATGCCTTCCCAGCACAAGCACCACAACAAAAGCAAAATGGCTATCCTGAGTCATGACATTTTGCATTCGTTCTTGCAGTGGCAAATTGCAGTTTCAAGATGTAATGTTGTCTGCTACTTCTGTGGAAGGAAAACAAAAAGAAAGCACTAAAAGCCCTACTTCTGTTTTGTATTTTCAGGTAAGCCTCTCAAGCAATGAACCAAATACCATCTTTGGAGAGCTCCTTACCTGGTAGGTGCCAAGTCTGTCTGTCTGTCATGACAGCATATAGATGGTGACTAATATTGCCTTCAGTTGCTTCATCTATTTAAATTATTTTTTCCCTTCTTTTTTTTTTTTTTTTTTTTTTTTGGTGGAATTATCTCTCTGTCTGAGAGTGAAATACCTCCAAGAAGTCCCTCGCACCCTCTGATGAGTGTCCTAGTCCAGAGACAGAAGCTTGCAGATCCAGCACTTCAGCTAAGGGGATATTTTCCAGCACCACAAAAAGCTGTGTGTCTGGCATCAGACAAGCAGCATTTCAGTGTGGGCCACTTCCCAGGAGCCTTCTGGAAGGAAACTCAAAATGGGGACTCGAGACCACAGCGGGTGCACAACAGCATTGGTCTGAAACATCCTCTGTATACAGGACCTCTGAGCTGCCCAGCAATTTTGCCACTCAATCTGACCCCCCACACATTCAGAAATGGCACCCATGCCTCAGTAGACTTTCATTTTAAGCAGCCAGAATCACAGAATCATGGAATGGCTGGGATTGGAAGGGACCTCAGTGTCTATTCTGCCCCACTCCTTGCCGTGGGCTGGTTGCTCCCCATCAGATCAGGCTGTCGAGGTCTCCATCTAGCCTGGCCTTGGGCACCTCCTGGGATGGGGCATCCGCAGCTTCTCTGGGCAGACCGTTCAGAATGCTTCACATCTGCCCCCCATAGCACCAGGGTTTTCCTACATCCAAGGCTTTGATCACCTCTCTACAAAGCAGCAGGACCATACAGCCCTGGGGATGGATGCTGCTGCATGCCCTTGCAGGTCCTCACAGGCAACACATACCCATTGGCTCCTCACTGAGCCAGCACCCCTTCCATGGAACTTCCTGTGCTCCTTCTTACCTAGGAATGAGCCACAGCTGCTGCAATACCTGTGCTAATGGGTCCACAAGGACCCTCACACTGAAGTTCAAGGGACTGCTAGGAGAACATTTGCTAGCAGCACGCAGAGTAGGGGGGGAAGATCATCCCCAGGGGAAGCAGGAGATGTGCCGTTCCCCTGCCCACTCACCATATTGTCTTCCTCCATCAAAACTACTCTGAAGGCTTTCTGTGATGCCAAACAACATGAGTGAGAAGGGAGAAAATAAAATATCCTGGTGAAAACGACCTGTCTGTTCATTTCCACAAGCACCAGCAAGACGTTCTTTAAAATCATACGCATGTAAAAAGATCTAGAAGTTGCTGGTTAGTTTGTCATATATTTTTATAGGTATTTCTGAATGGTTTTAGATTTGACATAGTAACTGACTGTTACTAGAAATAAACTGTAAGTCAATTCCATGCTTCCATAATTCACTGCCCAGGGTTGTTCAAAAAGATTTAGTGATACTTGTGATAGACAGCAAGTCTCTTGATGTTTTCATTTTCACTTAGTGCCTGTAATTCCTCAAACTTGCTGACCTCTACAGAACAGGATGGAAAAGGGCTCCAAAACTTCTTTGAAGGCACTCACTCACCAAAACATTGAAAACGATCTCATTTCACTCTTTTTCTTTCCAGGGCACAAACACCGATATGGGATTAAAGCCACCGTTGTTGTTTTTAAAAAGGCTACTGCTATTATTATCTCCATGACTGATCATGTGTTTTTAATCATTTATAATAGAACAAGTTAAACAAAAAGAAAAGTATTTTTGCTGCTCAGAACGTAAGTACTGCTGACAGCTACATATCGATATTTCTCTGACCGAACGCCTTCATTTTGAACTTTAGCCTCGCTATAGACATTTCCTTCTTCTCTCCAAAAGCCAAGAGATTTATTTTAAAGGCTCCAGGTTTGCATGTAAAAATACACAAACAAGCCTGTGCTCTGGGATTGTGCAGCTGACAAATATTTGAATGACCACATGCTCAGCTGCACCAGCATTCCCAGCCATTCTGCCCCGTGGAAGTGTCAGCACAGCATTCTGCTCTGGGAAGCTGATGCCCATGAACCCCGTTAACTGTAACAGTAGGAAGACATAACAAGCAAAACTGCTGTTGCTATTCCTCTTAATGCAGGGCTCCCAGAACAAAAGCACCTTGATAGCATCACCAGGGATCTGTCATTACAATTTAATTACCAACAACAGGCCACTGACATTTGAAACTGTTTATCAGATCCTGATCCTGCAGGTGGACCGCGGGCCACTTCTCCTGCCCACGAGGGTAAGTTCCACCTCAGTGGAGGCGGGGTGTGCTCAGTGCTGGGCTGGCCTTCTGCTGGAAGCCCACAGAAACCAGAGCATGATGTGTGGCTGCCTGGCTCCAGGACTAAATGCAGCTACAATACATGCTAAGGACTTAGTACCGTATCCTTCAGCAAGTGGCTGGTAGACCAGCATGATTTGAACCAAACTGGACTGACCACCAGCAAAGCCAACATCTGCAGTGGAGATGACTCCACCTACAGGTGTTTCAGAAGCTACAGGTGTTTCAGATGAAGCATGAGTCAGCTTCATATCACACACAAATTATAGTAAAAAAAAAAAAAATTCACTAAAAAAAAATACAAAACAGTAAAAGACAAATAAAGTATTTGTAGGGAAGGAAAAGAAAAAGACAGAAAGAAATTATATGAATATATTTAAACACATGTAGACATCAAGCTGTTAACCGAGAATTCGATTTGGAAGGATGGAAGGAAATAAATGGAAGTAAGTTTAGGCAGTTCTTGCACCCTAACTTTAGATGAACCATTCATTCATATTTCTTTTCTTCCTGCAGTAACCATTTAACATCATTTTATTTCTCCTCTTTTTCTAAAAGAAACTGCAGGCTTTGCACACTTAGGAGAGCAGGCAAAAATCTGTCTAGCAAGCCAATGGTTTGCTAAAAATTAATCAGAGAACAGAAGCCAGCACAACTGACATGATTCCATTAACTTTTATTTGAACATTTTCACATCTTGTCCAAACTTCGCCTTACATCTGTGAGGTTTACACCACGTGTGCCCATGTGAGAGGAACTCAGTTGTGACTTAGAAAAATGAGGGGAGGAGCAACTTGCAAAAAAAAAAAAAAAAAAAAAAAAAAAAAAGCACTAGAAAGCTGATGTACCTCTTGCACATTTAGCTGGAGTGGAGGAAAAGCCCTCGCACATAGACACATAAGCAGAACATACATTTTTTATGAATCGGGCTTTTCGTCTTAATTGCTTCTCATAGCATGGGCCAATTAAGAATGAATTGGCAGGATGAGGATCTTTCCCAGCTCATTTGAAGCTAAGAGAGATGGAGTTTGCTTTGCCGCAGGCTCCCATTCACACATTTGGTCAAAAAAAAAAAAAGTGAATGTCATTAAACACCTCCAGCTCATTTTATATGGGTTGAAAAGCAAAAGCTGAAGACCAGAAAGTTCCCCTTTGGCCCCATCTGTTGCTTTCAAATAAAATCAATTACAGCATCTCTACTTGTCTGAGCTTTGGAAAGATAAATACCAATAAATACAGATCTAGAACTGTACCTAGAGAAACTCTTAGGTACACAAGTCCTCCGAGAGCTTCCTTCCTTTTATCTATAATTGATCCTCTTCACCTTCGGAGTGTATCAAGGTCAGAGCTTAGTTAAGAATTCCTTTTAAAACATATTATAGACAGTTTTCAGCATATGCTGTACATTTTGTAATGCGTGGGTGATTACAGACTCACAAATGCAAGGCACATTAATCCTAGAAGTAATCAGCCAAAGTGGTGAATATGTATAGCTTATAGATGCTGTAGAAGTAAAGGAGAGTCTTCCAGACAATGCTATCAGATTTTGGTTGTGAGTTGGGTTTTTCACGGTTTTTTTTGCCTTCATACAGCCACACAAAGAATTTTCTAACCAGCATGTTTTGCAGTGAGGAATGAAATGGTTTGGCCAGAACTTTGAGTTGGGGCTGGACAGTGGCTTTACAAATTTCTGGTAGCTGGGCACTGGGACAAGCTGCACTCATCAGAATAACAAAGGATTTTACTGCAGTCCCATCTCTACTTCTCAGCTTGATAAATACTGCAAGTGGCACCACTGCTGTTTCTCTTAGCAAAAAATATCCAACATACTGCACAAGAAGGACGGTTATATTACATGTTCAAGTCAAATTAGAGTGATTGTTCAGGAGTATGTTGGAAGGAATAAGAGAATCTTAGTGCTGAGTGAAGGAGTTTTCATCTCAATTTTTCAGAAATTGAGAATAAAGAACTTTACCTTCTGGTCTCAAAATCTATGCATCTAAGAGCTTAAAAGAGCATAAGGCCTGATTTTCCAAATCATCTCCAGCTCCTCAGGAGATTGAAGTAAATAGCATGGGTGGCACCTTCACACAGGTTGGGGTATGCCGTGCTCTGACCCAGCCCACCACTCTGCTGTTGCATTCACTTAGCAGTGGCAAAGAAAACGAAAGCTTGATAAAGAAAGAAGAAACCTGACAAAACCGGGGGGAGGGGGGGGGGGGGGGGGGGGGAGGTGGAATTCTAAAATTAAAAAAGAAAGAAAGAAGAAAAATCAGAAAAATATCTTCCAGCACATGATAAACATTACAATGAAGCCTATAATTTTTCTAATGAAAGAATTAGCTATTGAGATAAAAGTAAAATGACATATTAGATTTTTAGACAGCACAGAAACAAAATAGTGCAACAGCCTAGGCAGTAACTATTCCATCTCAGCTTGCAGTCACTAACTCTTTGCCAGGTGTAAAGGCATCTTAACAACTTTGCTTAATTCCATAAGCCTATCTATGACCCATTACTGAACAATAACCACTACTGCCTCCTTAAACAAGAGCTGAAATCTTTTCTTCACAACGTGCCTGAAAGACAAGAGGAGGGAACCACAGAGAACCCAACTGCAAGAGCTAACTAGCATAATCTTAAACAAACAGCAAAGGTCCACAAACTTTCCAGGCTAGCCAAGGCTAGCTGCTGCTCCTGGTCTGCCTCACCACTCTATCCCCTCACTTGTCCTGCCCCAGCAGGAGGCAGCCTGCTGTTCCTACAGGGATTGCACAGCTCACGATCAGCTTCCCTCTGCTTACAGCACAGAATGTACTGCTGGGTGCCGGACAAATCTCGTGCTGCCCGCCTTGCTCTCTCACTACTGGCTCTTCTCACGATCTGCAGCAAGGATCATTTAATCTGTGAAGAATAAAAATTCCAGTGTTGGTGTATCACCAGTTATTACCTTTTATTCCTAAACTGTGTACTCGGAAGAAGGAAGGCTTAATGCCTTTATTTGCCACGGAGCAAACGTTCAGGGGTAATGCAGGAAGCAGCATATCCTGGTACCATTTTAAATGCTTAAACTCTGCGGCACAGGCACAGCCATGCCACAGCCCCACAGCACTCACCCTCATCCACATCAACAGTGATGGAAGTACTCGGAAAGGCAGAGGCCAGGCAAGCCCTCACCCAGCCCTTCGTGCCACAGAAACTCCAGCAGCACCGCATCCATGTGTTCTGATGCCACCAAGTAGGACCACTACAAAGTACGAGTGGCTACAAAGACAACAAATAAAAAAAAATTAAAATAATCCTTGCGGAGTAACTTCTAAAGCTAGCTACATGTATATGCGTATATTTATAGGGGAAATGGTTTTAAGTTGAAGGAGGGAAGATTTAGGTTGGATACTGGGGGAAATTCTTTACCAAGAGAATGGTGAGGTGCTGGAACAGCTGCCCAGAGAGGCTGTGGATGCGCCAGCCTGGAGGTGTTCAAGGCCAGGTTGGATGGGGCCCTGGGCAGCCTGGTCTAGTATTAAATGTGAAGGTTGGCAGCCCTGCCACAGGGCTTGGAACCTGATGATCCTTGGGGTCCCTTCCAACCCAAGCCATTCTGTGATTCTATGATTCTATGATATGTTAAACAAGCATTCTTGACTGGCATAAGGAATCTGGGAAATGAATGTAAAAAGAGGAACTGGAATATCAAGACTATGTGAAAATAACAATGTTTATTTTCCTTGCCCACCTGGAAGTCCTGTTCTTGCCTATGTAACCCTGCAGTTGTCTGAGCACAGACGGAACAGGGCTCAGTCTGTTTGAATCAGGGCTCAAATTCAGCCTGCAAGTTTCAGAGCCCTGAGTTATTATGGGTATCAATCAAGGGAGGAGTAGGAATTCAGCCTATTTAAGTTCATCCTTTAGTGACTTTAAGTAACATCCAGTATCATTATTTCACATCAAGCTTCTGAAAATTATTTAATTTTTTCCTCTGTTTCATGCCAAGGTCTTAATCTTTACTGCACTGGCAGTGAGAACATTTTAAAGAATCGTTTCCCGAGACACATTTAATGCACTTCCAGTAAATTGTACATAAACCTGTCCAGCTGGCTGGGTCATTTAATCAGTGACACACCCACTGAGTGTGGGATGCCACCTGAGATTTACCTCAGTGCTTTCAAAAACAAAACAATGATGGGATAAAGCCCTGCTAATGTGCAAGCGGGATGGGGAATACAATGATAACTGCCCACTAGGGAGTACAGAGATCTTTTTCAGTTTTGTTATGGGAAAGATTACATATGAGATTAGACAAAAGGGTTTTGAAGATCAGCACTGAAATTGCACCAGCTTTAGGAAAGGCGGCGTTAAAATGTTCGTTGATTATTTAAAACCACTTAAAAAACAGACTGTGAAGTTTATAAAATATTTTTAAGCTGTATCTGTGCTGCTTCCAGACTGATGCACGTGTCTGTGAATGCAAATAGAAGTTCACCACGGGAGCAGGGGGCCTGAGCAGTAGGAAAATATGGAGACACTCACTCCATCTGCTCTGCTGGAGTTACACTGCTGCCCAAAAGACAGTTCAGTTTGTTAGTTGGTGTGCAGTGAGTCAGTCCCACACACTGAAACAAGACACTGGTTTACTGCAAAGTTGCACAGATTTGGGTGCTAGGTGGTAGGTGGTGGTATCCCATGAAGTTAGCTAGGGGTTTTCCACCAAGCTTAAGGGACATGTTCTTATTGCTTGACCACTACCCCGCTACAGCCTCTAGCTCTGTGGCTGGTTAGCTAACCTGCATGTTATCACACAACATGTTACACAATATTTTTGGCAGTGGGAAGGGTCTCCATAGAGCCCAGGTGTGATTTTTACTGTTCTAACGAGGACAGCTCAGTTAAGGATGATGCTAGTCTCCCTTTTTCCTGACTAATCCAGTCATACTGACTAAGTACGTGTTTAGTTTACATATTTCTAGGATGTTCTCTTGTTCAAGGACAAGCTTAGTAGCTGAAGTGCAGCTACAAGTTCCTTGGCTTAAGCAGATTCAACAGTTTCAGGGATGGTCATCCGGTTTCAGACAAAAGTATTTGCTGGATCTAGGGGTACCCATACAAAAGTTTGTACAGAGATTAATTCCTACTTGTCTTACAACAATAACAATAGGGAATGCTTAACATGGGCTTTTACTAATGGCTCCTCTTATGAGTATATTTGCAGAATCCAAATCTGGAAAAAAAATAATAGAAATCCACGCCTTCTTCCTTTATCATGAGCAATCTCTAAGAACGTGTTTAGGGCATGCCTGAACAAGGACATCCTTCAGAAGGCAAAGAATGCACCAGAGCAGGCTACTTTGCCTTCAAATAAATTTTAAAAGTGATTTGTTTATGGCACAAACAAAATCCTTTCCTGCAGGCAGTCATGAAGCTTCACCAGCAACACCACCACTGGAGCAGTAAGGGTGGCCCTGCTGCCTCTCCAAGGGGAGCCTGCATGTCCCAGTACCAGCCAGACTGCGAGCAGCACAAGGGTCCCACAATGCAGAGTGTTACCTTATGTGTGAGTGGAGTCCTCAAGAAGCTGAGTGACAGCCATGGCCCTGCCTCTCCCTGGGTACCACCACCTCGGGCAGCTCGCAGAATCTGAGACTCTCGCGCATTCCTGGCGCCGCTGTCATCCAAAATCACCACTCATCACCGACCGCCGTTCGAACAAATTCAATAAAATTATTTTTCTAAACTGTTTTAGATGCCGTATCTGTAATCCATAACATTTATTATATCTTCATGTAGAATTATACTGGAGTTGAACATATAAATCAATTTATAAGGTCTAATGACATACAAACGCTTAAAAACTAAAGGCGATGTAGTAAATTCAAATTACCATTACAAATGTAAGCTTTGTAGTCAGTGTGTGACCCGCTAAGGATTATATTTAACTCCCCTGAGAGTGGTTTATCATAAAACTTTATACTTTTATTACAGTGAATTATTAACTCCTCCATGATGTGAGTCATTCCATGCTCTGACTATAGCTTTTTTAATGACACTGTAATAGACATCTTGCTAATAGCAGTAGGATTGCTACCTCTGAGGTTAAAAGAAAAAAAAAGAAAAGGAAAGAAAAGAAGTGAAAAGAAAAGAAATGAAGGACAAATATATGAAAGTGTGTTTCCCAACAGGATGAAAAATAAGGACCTGTAGGAGGAACCATTTGCAGCAGTACTATGTAGGGGTCATTACAGCCTCCTGTCCACATGGAGAAACAATTACACCGCTCTTACCTGAAGGCAACCAAAATCCTGTACTCTTAGAGATAAAAACCTGCATTATTTGATCAGAGGGGTTCAGCTTTTATCCTTTTCTTCGTAGAGAAAAATATTATTTTCCTCCTGATGCCACAGCACAGTCAAATTAGTTTAAGGCTTAATAAAAAGGTTTAATAAAAATTAATTGAAAATCATTCCTCTTTCCCAGCCAACATTTGCTCTGTGCCGTCAACCTGCAGTTTAGCACTCACACACACAGGTCCAAAATTCTGGGTGATAGCTCTAAGTTGGGTGAAACCCCAGGACCACGGCAAGTCTAGGACTGAGCTTTCGTATCAGAAAAGCAAACAAGAGAGTGGGTTTCCCTTCACCTCCTTTTCATGATTTATTGCAAATTTCAAAACAGGTCCATCTGACCAGTAAATGTCACTAAATTACATGGGTTTTTCTCTCCCAAAACCAAGCTCTCTTCCAGTTACATTTCCAACCAAAAAAGTAGTAGGGTTTAAGATAAAGGCAGCACATTTCTTAGCAGATCTCCACGTTTTGCAAGCACGGAGGATATTTCCATATGTTTGAACATGATTTTAGAGTGGCATGTATACACTTTTCCATAAAAGAATTCGACCAAAAAGTGACTAACTTCAGCGTAAAGCATGCCAAGTCACGAGAGATTACACACACGCACACAAAAAAGAACCTGTACTGTAGATATTTTTAAGTGACCCCCATAGAAAATAAAAGAAAAATCCCAGTTCTTCTATATTCAAGATTTCTAAATACTTGTTATTAATAAAACACAGTGAAATTAATCGAGGAGAGCATCTTCCTATTTCTTCATCACATTCATCAACCCATGGATGAGATCAATTTGGTGTTAGTGTGGACCACAGAGCTATTGAAAAACAGAAGGAAAACTAAAACTGTACAGCTAAAAACAATGATAACAGAATGGGATGTGTTTAAAAAACGGTAACGTGTGACAAGTTCTCTAGAAATTCAGGAGATTCAGGAACTGCTCAGACCTCTCTGCATGATCATTTGTCTGCTAAATAATGGCATTTGCTTTTCTTTTGGACAAAAGCAATAGCTACCACTGCAACTACTGGTCATTAAAAGGACTGTGCACACATTTATCATTACTGCAACACTACATGGGGAGAATAACCTGCAGAAAATTAAACCCTGCCCCCCACCAATATTTATATGTTCTTCCTGGAAAACAACCTTCATTTTCAGCCTCCCCAGCCCTGCACAGGAAGCTTTCCAGGCCAAGAGGAAGCCTATAGGTAGAAGCTTAGGCACAAGCAAAAGGATTGTATCACTGCATGCAGTCAGAAAAGATTCACCAAAATTCCAGCATGCTTTGAACAGCAGCTTTCTCTCTAGCAATTACTGCTCAGCCCCAAGGTTTACAAGAGGACAGGCTGTATTGTACACAATGGTGGCACAGTACCTCTTCCTGCATGGATTTTACCATCTCTAAAAGAGAAATTTACGCAGGTTTGATGATACAAAAAAAAAAAAAAAGTTTTCCCAGCATCATTCCACCAGCAGTTCTGAGCCAAAACTGAAATAAAGAAAAGTGATTACAAGTATGAACTCGGCCCATGGAAAGGCAAAAACAGTGCTGTTGCAACACTGGATAGCACTCTCTCTTTAAACAGGTTTTATGGAGCAGTTTAGTGCTGTGCTTCTGGTTTGTGTTTCTTTTTGTGTGAGTGTGTGTGTCTCCAATCTTTCTTAGTCAGCTGTTATTTATTTAGCTGTAAAGTCTCCATCAAAGCTAAGGTTTCTTTACAAGTGGTTCCCATCTCTGAAAACAATTAAATATTAGATTTAGAAAAGCTGCGTAGAGCTACAAGGGTAAACCACAGTAACACCCAAGCAAACCTGCGTGATCGCTGTAGGTGTCACTGCTGTGTGCACTCGTCCTTTCAGTGGCATGGCCAGGATACAGCATGGAAAACTGCACAATTTCCTGCAGACAGCCCTGCTGTGGGCAGGCCTTGTTTGTTCATCATAAAACAGGTAATTAACCTCATCTATACCCTTAAGTACACTGACCTTAAGTCCAGACCTGAGCACATCACCAGACAAAGCCCTGATTGCCTTTAAAGGTAAAGGGGAAAAAAAGAACCACAGCCATGTTGTTTGCTTTTTCTTTCCTTTGGTGCTGGACAAAGCCAAGCCCAAATAAAACTCCTTAAAACTAATGTGGCATTAGGAAGCAGACCTTCTTTAATATGGCACCGCACCGGGTGCACGAGGGGATCCTTCCACCTGATTGTGCACATCAACAGAACAAAGGCACATCCCTTATGTACATTTGGACACTCTGTGTCTACATGCTTGGAGGGAGGTCTACAGTTGTCATGAGACGTCCACTTCACCTCTCCCATTCACACATGTGGTTAGTCAGTGATGGGACTAAGCTCCTTTTAGCAGGCTAGATAGACCACCAATCTTCAAGATGCTCCTGAAAGACAAGATTAAGCCAACCTTTGGTTTCTCCTGGGAGTAAGTGATGACTCACTTGCACTGCACTGCATTTGGTTTAAAGTTATTAAGAAACTCCTCCAGGCAAACTGCCCAAGTCTGCAATAGCTGGAAGCTCAGGGGTGGGTATCAGCTCCCCTCTACCATCTACAAAAGATTTACTTCGAACTGTAAACATAGTCAGGTATCAGCATTCCCACTCACGTCACAGGTAATCAAAGGAAGAAGAGGAGCAGACTACTAAGCTGTCCCATTTTCCTGTGGTGGTGAGGAAGAGGGATGTCTGTGAAGTTCATAGTGGCAAACAATAGAAACCACAGCAAAGAGATTGCTGTAAGTGGTGGGAGCGGGAAGAAAGCATGGGCTCACCCCACGTCTCTCTGCCTTTTCACAGAACAGTGAGTGGAACAAGCAAGGAGCAGCTGACTTTGAGGATCTTTGGAGAAAAATATGATTTCTTCCAGCAAAGCACAGGTAACAGTGAGGCCAGGCAACCAGTTCCAGTGCTCCATCACCCTTACCATGAAAAAGTTCTTACACACATTCATGTGGAACTTCCTATGCTTCAGTTTGTGGCCATTTCCCCTCTTCTATCACCACACACTGCTGAAAAGAGTCTGGCCTTTTCCCTTTGCCTCCCATAACTTAGATATTTATAGACATTGATCAGATCCCCTCTCAGTCTTCTTTTCTCAAGGGTGGAACAGACCCAGCTCATTCAGTCTTTCCTCATAGGAGAGATGCTTCAGGCCCTTTATCATCTTCTTGGCCCTCATCTGGACTCTTTCCAGGAGTCTTTTTTGTGCTGGGGAGCCCAGAACTGGACACAATACTCCAGGTCAGGCCTGACGAGGACAGAGTAGAGCGGGAGGATCACCTCCCTTGCCCTGCTGGCCATGCTCCTTTCAATGCACTCAAGGATACCATTGGCCTTCTAGCCACCAGGGCACACTGCTGGCTCATGGCCAACCAGGACACCCAGGTCCCTCTGCAGAGCTCCTCTCCAGCACGTCATCTCCCAGCTGCATACTGGTGCATGAGGTTATTCATCCCTAGGTGCAAGACTCTATGCTTTCTTCTGTTAAACCTCATCAGGTTCCTCTCTGCCCAACTCTCCAGCCTATCCAGGTCTTGCTGAACAGCTGCACAGCCTTCAGGTGTGTCAGCTTCCCATCTTCATATAATCAGCAAACGTGCTGAGAGTGGATGCTACCCCTTCATTAAGGTCATTGGTGAAGATGTTGAACAAGTCTGTTCCTAGCACGGATCCCTGAGAAACACCGCTAGATACAGGCCTCCAATTGGACTCTGCACCACTGATCACAACCCTATGAGCTCTGCCAGTCAGACAGCTCTCAACCCACCTCACTGTCCACTCGTCTACCCCACACTTCCTCAGCTTCATTATAAGGATGGTGTGGAAGACAGTATCAAATGCCTTGCTGAAATCAAATCCACTGCTTTCCCCCCATTCACTCAGCCTGTGATGGCATCATAGAAAGCTAGAGGGTTTGTCAAGCATGACCTTCCCCTGGCGAACCCGTGCTGACTACTCCTGATAACCTTCTTCTCTTCCAGTTGCCTGGAGATGGTATCCAGAACAAGCATTCCATCACCTTTCCAGGGATGAAGGTGAGTCTGACTGGCCTGTAGTTTCCCGGATCCTACTTCTTGACCTTTTTGAAGACTGGAGTGACACTAGCGATCTTCCAGTCTTCAGGCACCTCTCCCATTCAGCAAGACTTTTCAAAGATGATAGAGAGCAGTTCAGCAATCACCTCTGCCAACTCCCTTACTCTGATTTGATTCCTTCTCATTCGCTATGCACAGCTATCATACTCTCCTGGCATAGCCTGGGCCAAAAACTGAAAAGAAACTGAAGTCCCTGCCCTGCCATGTCACGCCAATTGATGGAGCTCAGTGAGAGCGATCCTTCTGACAAGCACGTCTTGCCAGCACTCTGTCACAACAGTGGCACTGAGCATTACTGAAAATATTGCTGTATTACAATAAACTATCCTATTAGCTCTAAAGAGTTAATAAGAGAGCAGCTATATATAAAGTAAAATTATTATTAAAAATCTTTTTACTGGGGTTTAACAACTCTACTACTTGCCGCTTTATTACACCAGAATGAAACGCATGTATGGGAACATGTATTTAAACTATTGCATAAAGCACGCCAAAAACAACACTTACAAATGATCTATTAAATTTTGGAAGGAACTCAGCCTTTGAAAGGTGCAGTTCACACCTCCAGGTTAACGAGAACGAGTCAGCAGAGTCACTTACCCAAGCACTAATTGCACCCACACCCACTGACAGCAGTTGCAGAGCTGCCCTGCTGCCCAAAGCAGTGCCCAGCATCCCTGAACACAAAGGCACGATGGCCCTCAACAGCTGCAGCTTCCCTCACACATCTCTGTTCACCGCTGTTTCTGAGGGACGTGCAATTTTTACTACTTAAAAAACACATTCTTTACATGTACAGGCCAATTGGTGTACAACAGACATTTGAAAAGCTCCCTGGGAGGGATGGACGAAGAAAGGGGACAAAAAGCATGCTTGTAGAGGTAGGTAGAAATGTTAGGAGCTTATCTGAAACCATCGGGAAGCCAATACCTTAAGTAGCAGAAATTATACGCTGCTACTGTATAAGAAACCCTGAGATCATTTCGGGATGCTTTTTTTTCTTCTTTAAGTTTGTAAATTCAAGTTTAATCAAAGTGGCTGGGGAAAGAGATTAACCTTAAACTCTTTCTGGCCAACAAAAGACAGAGGAAATGTTGCAGCAGACAAGCAAAAATGCATTGTTGACGAATGACTCCGTTTATAGTCCAGATTTCGGACACCTTGTCCTTAGTCACCACTGACATCTAATTTGTCCCTAAAAGAACTAGCCCTTACATCTTTGTTACTTTAGGCTTTAGGTTAAGACGTGTAGATGTCCCTCATAAATCTAATCTCCTACAGGGCCTGTCTCCTTCCAGTAGCTTCCCAGTTGAAGAAGAAGAAGAAAAAAACCCACAAGAATCAAACCCACCACTACCCTTCCTTTTCCTTCTAGTTTCAATGACTTCATCAGAAATAATGAAATTGTCCTAAATTTAGACATGCTAATCCCAGAGCGTACGTGTGAAATAGGTTAGCCACACTGAGAACAAAAGAGGGGGGTGCTGTCGCAGAAAGCTATAAAAAGGAAATGAAGGAGAGAAAAAAAATATATATCTACTGTACTTCACTGGCCAGACTCACTGTGAGTATATACCATACAGGGACATCCGTCAGCACTAATCAATACATGTGGTGTTAGTCATGGATGATAAATTTGAAAGGGATTATAACTGTAAACAGTGATCAATAGAGACTTGCTGGAGGAGACAGAGAGGAAAAAACAACCTTAAAATGTTACACAGTTAATAAAGTAAGGGGTCAGTCTTAAACAGTACTCCAGTGAGACCCACTTATTTCAGAGCTATTTCTA
This sequence comes from Lagopus muta, assembly GCF_023343835.1. Lineage (NCBI taxonomy): Eukaryota > Metazoa > Chordata > Aves > Galliformes > Phasianidae > Lagopus > Lagopus muta. The sequence goes on from NC_064434.1 coordinate 108,782,757, forward strand.
GAAGGAGAGGGAAGGAAGGGAAAAAAAGTCTTACCAATTTTCAAAAAGCAATCAGTATTATAAGGGCACATTACTAATTTACAGCATATTTGCTGATCCCTCCGTTTTGAAGTCACATCCTCCACTAATGTTTGGTTGAAGATGTTTCGCTGGCTATAAGCTGGCATCTGTGAGACCCCCAGAGAGAAGTTTTCTTTTCTCCCCACCCTTCCCCCCCGCTCCCTCAGCTGCCCCCTCTTGCTTACAGCCGGTTTCACTATGGGCACGTGAACCATCAGAGCGTTCACAGCAGTGACATTCCCCTCCGCAAACAAATTCATCCAGGGCATCGAGTAAAAAATGCAGAGAGCCTCTGCTGCTCACCCACAGATGAATGGAACTATCCGTCTTGTCACTGGGGGTCGTAGCAAGAGGTTACTGCGAGTATATACCTTGGCTTCTGTGCTGACGTTTGCAAGCAGCTCCCTTGCAAAAAATAAAATAAAATAAAATAAAAAATCCTGCCATATCAAGCACTTATCCATTCCCTCTAGAACCCTTCTCAGATCATGTCTTTCCACACCTTTGGAGTTGCAGCTTCAGGCTTGACATATATATTTTTTTTCTGCTGACCTTTTAGCGTCCTTTCTGCCACAGTGTGTAAACCATAAGCTGATATATGAAGGCAATTTTTAGTGGTGCCACTTGTATCTGAGTGATTGCACACGCTTTACGTTTCTGGCCTGCCACCCTTCCACCTTTTGAAGATCTCTCTATTTCTTTTAAAGCAACTGCAACAGAGGTGAAAGGAAGTTTAACTGCTTCAAGACTTTGATGGCCCAAGAGCACCTGTTTTGGGTTTTCAGGAAGATACGCTGCAGACTGTCTGACCAGTGCTTATGCTCAAACATTAAATCTTTCTTTCTTTTCTTGTACATAGACCTGCAGGGGTTGAAGGAGGGGAAGGGGATGGCTGTGTAAAGCATTTCCGAAATGTAAGCAGGCAGAGATCAGTGATCACAGCAGGGCAGCTTTGCACATACGTCACCAGTAAGCCCTAAGGACCAGGAGCCGCAGCAGTGGGGACTGCAATTTGAGGGGTGTGGGCCTCCCTGGGACCCTCTAGCTGGAGGATGGGGGCATTCCCTGCACATGGCTTCGCAGGGCTGTTTTTGTGTTGCTGCTGAGAACGTAATAACAATGGAATAGAAACTGACCCCACAAAGCCAAAGCAATGCCCTGAAGGACCACAGCTGCCCCTCCTACCAAGCGGATGCACTGTCCTTTGAAGGTGGAACCTCAGCTGACAGCATCCCATGCCAGGGTCGCCATCTCTAGCAAAGGGACATGAGCTTCAGAGCTCTGCTGTTCCTGAACTCACAAGATCCCAAATCAAGAGCTAAATTAGGAAATACTGATTTTTATCCTTGCACCTCCTGCTCAAGAAATGGATGCCTATTGGCAGAAAGAACAAGGGGGTGATCTGCTGACAAGTGTGACTGTAGAGAAAGTGCTTGGGGTATTTAAGTGTAAAGTAGAGAAACATGGGAAACGCTGGGGAGAAGTGAAGAGGATGATGTCACCAAAGGGACACTGAGGCTCAGGGAGGGGAACACAAAGAAAATGGGGTAGAGAAACAAGAAAGCAAGTAAGACATGGAGGAGAATACAGGGTTAACAAAAAAAAAAAAAAAAAAAAAAAGTATTAAATGTCATGAGGGAGAACTATCAACAGAGCAAACCTGAAGCCTTCATCCAGCCGCCCAGACACACAGCATCTATAGTGCAGGAAGGGTTGATGTAGGCTAATAGTACAGAGTTAATGCCAAAACTGTATTACTTTTAAACACCAGAAGCAGAGGACACGGCTGCCTCCAAGTTGGGGATGGAGGTTTCCGACCAAGCAAGTCACTGTGTAGTTGCCATGGGCACAATTTGCGCTCAAGCTGTGCCCAGGGGCTGGGATTTGGCTTGGAGCCCCTGGGTTAAACATTACCTTTACAACACACTGTGTGGGTGCCTTTCCAGGACAGAGGGGTGACAGGACAAAATTTCGTGGGGTCATGTGGTGACTTACCATGAGAGATCCCCTTGGGTGTACTGTGTGGCACACAACAAGCAGCAAGGAGGAGAAGGGAAACCACCAGGCAAAGAACAGACAACAAGCTCTGACTGTCCTCCTTGGGCCTGATCCAAAGTATGCTTTCATTACACAGTCATTGATTTAAGAGTCGAACTAAGCCCTTTCTTCCAATGGGAGCTGTATTCCCAGCCGCCCTTTTTTCAAATCCTGGCCTTGGCATAAAAGCAGTATAAATAATTTTCATTTCAAAGAGTGCTGCAATTGCCCTGTACCTTAGTGTCAGGGCTCCAGGAGAAGTCTCCCTGCACTCCGCTTGGTGACAGCTCCCCACACTCCTCCAGAGGCTGTCTGCCCCTAGGCATCTCCTACCACAGACTTGGGTAACACAGGGTCCAGGTCCTGGGGACGGGCAGGCAAAAAGCTGCTGCTGCTGCACAAGGCTGTAGACTCGCAGTCGTGGTCTCGTGATCCTGATGATATTGATGACAATTAGTAGACAGAGATTAAAATGGAAATGAGAGAAGGATTCGTCTGTCACTTTATCCATCAGATGTAGCTTGCCCCAGGCAACAGACACACACTGGGCTTTTTGTTTTGTTGTTATTCCCTTGTTCAGCTCAGTCAGTTTCAGTGGCTCACTTAGTTGTTTCTAAATCTTTCTTAAAATTGCTATTAAAAGTGTCTTTGTCAAATTTCCACTGCTGACAACCTACAGCAGTGAATGTGCAGACCAGACCATTCCTGGATGTATCTGCTCTTGCTGCCTCACTGCAGCTAGCAGTGCTGAAGGACTCTGCTTTCTTCCTCCTGTAGGGTAGCTTCTGTTTCTTTTGTTATTTTATCACTTACCAAAGCAGCTGGATTGCTGGAGCCAGATCCTTGAGCCCTCTGTTTTGCTATGCACAAGCTACAGCAGGACAGTGGCAGCACAAGACCAACGTGTCCCTCAGTGACACCAGCTCTTCTGCCCTTCTTCTCACTCCTGCTCTTCTGGCCAGACAGGAAATTGCCATTTGTTTGTGACTTCCTGAATTTTTCCTTGAATTCATTTTTATATCTGAGAAAACTCACCTCCTGTGGGCCACAGAAGCATTTTGATTAATCCTAAAACGTCACGATCTGGAGGAGAGTGAATTCTTGGGAAGCTGTTAGAAAATTTTGGTTCATAATCACCGAACCAAACTCAGTATTCCATCCAAAAGGGAAGGAAAAATGTTTTCTGTTTGGATTTGATGCCGCACTGAAGTGTGCTCCCAGAGCTGTGACGTGTCTTTGTGTCTCTGTCTGAGTTTAAAAACACCTGGCTTGGGCCCCAGTTCTACAGTGAGAAGAATGCTCATTATTCAGACAGTTCTGTTGTGGATTTAAAAAAAACACTTGGTTGGAAATCTGGGATTTCCCAATGGGAATGCAACTGCTGTTATGGATTGAAAGCCTACTGGGAAGAGGGACTGGTCTATGGTAACATGCAACTCAGCAGGTTTCCTGATACACCGTGAAAGGAGGAGGAACAATTTCTACTTCCATCCCCACATTTCCCAGTTGGGACTAAACCTGAACAACCTGATTTATTACACCTGCTTTTCACATGGTTAGCTGCAAATGTTTCTCAGGTTTCTACTGGTGTTGATGGACTACTGACTAATCAGAAAGTCAGGAGTGCAAATTTGCAGTGCTGGCTGCCAGCCAGTTTGCCCATAAAAGGTTTCCAAATGGTCACTGAGCCCTTAACCCTCATGAAAACAGCAACAAAGACACTGCCCCAAGCTCCTGCTCCTGCCACAATCTTCCTTTTGCTTTGTTGCAGGCAAATACTGTTGTTTTGCTTTTTTTCCAAAAAGCACACATCCAGAATATGTAATGGTGAGGCCTTCCTACTCATTAAAAGCTACACGTGTAAAATAGTTCACATCCTCCTCAGAAATTATCAGACCACCCCAGAAAATGATTAGTTTTCACATACGGTGCCAGATCCTCTGGTCCATTTAGGCTGCTTTATGTCACTGTGATGGCTCAGCTCAGCCCTAAATAAAACAGGCTTAATTATCCTTAGGATTTCTCCTGCCTTGGGAAATCTCCAGGTAATGTGGAAATGCCACCGGGACTACTGCACCATCACAGCCATTAGTGAGACCACACGGTGGCGGGGATATCCCAACACCCCACTGATTGCCTGCTGCTGTGGCTGTGGGCAGCTGGCACAGATGAGGGTCAGCCCAGGGCTAATGCTATTTATGCCAAGAGAATGCTGCCGTTGAGATGACACCGGTTTTACTGCTGAAAAAATAACCTTGTATGTGCAAGTCTAAATCAAACATAAGATACATACAGTTTGGTTGAGGTGTGCAAATCCAGAAGTCCCTGGCTAATGAGAAGGGGCTTATGCGTGTGGAAAACTTCTCCCCTGGTTTTCCAAAGCCCTCACTCTTACAGGGCGCAGAGACATACACAACTTCTCCAGTTCCATCTCCTCCAAGAGCAGCCCTGCTCTGACAGCATACCCATACCAGGGTGCTACCCTCAGGTGGAAGCTGAGCAGGAGGATTCCTCACGCCCAGGGAATGAGGTGAGCTGATGGGACCCTTCAGACACAGCAGAGAAAAGTGGGGGCTTTCAGGGTGCACTGAAGCCCTTCTGAAAGCAGATGCCTAAAGGAGATGCAGGGAAATACCAAGTTGAAGTGGGTGAGTAGCTCACAGGTTCACACTGCAGACACTCATCTTTCCTCGTATGCTACTTCCTTGTGGGTGCTTGGAATAAGACTTGCAGATTTGCAGATCTGTCATCTGTGTGCATAGCAGAAATGGAGGACGGCCTTACACAGGGCAATGAACACAGTGTGCAGGACAAGGACACATCCTCTGCAGCAGAAATCCACAGCCTCTTCGCAGCACAGAGCCCAGGTAGTTCATCTCCTTCACAAAGCCGCAGGGGGGTTATCTGGGAGCCCACATTTCAGTTGCCTTTCTCTGCCTTTCTTCCTGAATCTACAAACACTATTGCCTTAGTACAGATCTGTGTCACATCCAGAAAGCCTGAATTACTTCAACATGCTTATAGGAACACTGAGATTCTGACAAAACTGAGGGGCAAGCTCCCTTTACACTAGAGAAAGTTTCTAATGCACCACAGGCGAGTGGGCAAGGGAATTTGTTGAGACCTGTCGTAGCACCAACAAGAACTAAAAAATCTTGCAGCAGCTACTGCCATCTGAGCCTGTCAAATTCCACTGCAAACAATATGTCACTCTGCTGGAGAAGCGGCGAACAATCCAAGGGTGAGAAAAAGGGATGTCTGAAATATCCAAAAAACTCACTCCAAAGGCTTTAAAACAGAAGAAACCCATCCAGGCACGCACACATGCACACAATGACTCTGTCCAGCCCATGTTATCTTGGAAACCAAAGCTTCAGCTTTTCATCAGTTAGATTTTAAGGCACTATCAAGCTTCCTTGTTTGTATTAGAGTAGGATAGTGTTGATATTGGCAACCATTTCTTAAATTCATGACCAGAGAGTACTATATGCTAACAGAAAAGTCAGGCTGCACAGTTCCTCCCTTTCTGCCAAAGCCTGGGATAGCAGGCTTCAGAAAGACCAAGCCTGTGTCAGTCCTTTTCTGACCAAATACTGGTTAACTGGATTGTACACAGGCAGAGATAACATTACTTCCTTTGCTCTGATGAATGGCTCTCCAAGGGATCTAGAGTATCTCAGAGCAGCTAGGAAGACAAGGAGGAATGGGAATATCAGTAGCATTTTCGCCTTCTTTCAAACCCTTGTACTCCCAGAGCCATGCATGTTGTCTTCCATGCTGCCTTTGATGCCTCATCATACGCAGTATTCTTGACAGTGTAAAGCCCATCAGCAACAAACCTGCTCCTGTGGAGATGTCCGGAATAAGCAGTTGAGCAGAAGAGCAGGGAACCCCCCTAGCACTGGCCTCTCACTAAAGGATTGTTAGCCAACATGTTTTCCAAAGGTTCTCTCACTCTTTCCAAAATGAGTGTTAATGGTGGTTTTCCATTACCTGGGTTCTAATAACCCGGTGCTTTTCACTACATCATAGCCTTGCAGGAACTATCATAGTGAAGGACTTATTCTGGAACATATTTCCAACCAACACCAAGCTGACAGCTCCCATCTGCATTAGGAGTTGGCTCTTCCAGCAAAGGAAAATACACAGGCAATCAGAAATGCCTTTTGACTTTTCAAGTGTAGCACTCTATATAAAATCAGAGGGGGAAGAGACATGTTATACCCACCCAGGATACCTGTTAACCTTATCTCTGGGAAGGAAGAGGCAAGCAACACAATCAAATGACAATAGTGCCAAAGTGAGTGAGAAATATCCTGGAAAATATACATTGAGTTAAAACCTGAAAGCCTGAGAAGAAAACAGAAAATTAGAAACCTGTGTACGTTGAAAAACAGAACAGAACTAAAATAGATCAACAACTCACAGAGCAAAACAGCATACAAATTGGCACAATCAATATGAATAACAAGGAAACCAAAGCTACGGATCAAAACCTAAAGCACACTTGCTAAGTCTAAAATAACCACATTTCTCTCCGAATGCGGAGCCAAAGCTGCTTCTTAAGGACAAGTCATTGATGCTAATTGCCTGTACGCCCTCAGAGAGCAAAAGCAGAACCTTGAGCTCTTATAAGAAAAAGTTCTCTTTTCCCTGGAGTTCTACAGGGAGGTTTCCCCACAGCCTGCCCAGCAATAGTTTCATAACCCCAGATAGAGCAAAATTCCCCAGCAAAATAGCTGAGTTGCAGCAGTGACTTCTCAGAATAAACTCATGTAAAAATTATACATCTGAAAATGATAAGAAACGTCATAAAAACGCTCAGGTAATGCAAACAAACATTTGCTATGAAGACTGCATGCCTGAGCAGACAAGGCCTTTCCTGCCCATAACAAGACTCCCAGTTTCTTGGACTGGTGCAAGACTTACTTCGCTACCTGTGGTTCAGCTGATGGAGTTTTTCTGCACCCCTGTCAGGTACCATCTCACCTCCTTGTGGAGTCTTGTTAACTCTGTGCCTTTTGTGCTCCTCGCTCTTCAAGGTTTCTAAAACTCCACACAAGAAAGTATTGAAGGTAGGCTTGTCAAGGCTAATCAGTCCAAAGTTGGATCTATCAGCAGTGATTTGCTTTAGGAATAAACACAAGAAATAGCCTCTTTCCCCTTTTCTCCAACTGTCGGCAAAGGAAAGGGAATATCTGAAAACTATCTGAACCCTGTTTTCCCAGGAACGACTTCATCGAACTTTCAATGTAATACTTCCAAAATGATTATATTTTTCCTTGTTTCATATGAATCTCATTTGTCCATGTATTTCAAGTTTTCATAATTTGATTTAGGCTACACCTGGTTTAGTGTACAGTTGATTTAGGCTATCCTCTGACATTTCAAAGGATTAGATACTTTTATACTGAAATATACTCCTTAGCAGCAGCACGGGCACAAATGCACACATCACTTCAAAAGAAAAAGGACCGCATGTGTGAGGAGAGGAGCGCTGTTCATGCTCATCCAGCTTCACTACATCCACGAGCATCACCCCAAGAATAAAACGCAGTGGCCCCAGGATGTCCTCACCAGTGGTGCTCATGTCCCCAGATGCCGCAGGAAATCCCTTAGCAAAGAGATTATTGGTCACACCTCCTTCTGGTGAACCCAACCCCAGAGGCTTTGCCTGCAGGCATCACTGAGGCAGACAAAGATGAAAAAAATGCATAAGTAGGGACCAAAAAAAAAAAAAAAAAAAAAAAAAAGGATGAAAAAGAAAGAAAAATAAAAGCGAGAATCAAATACATAGAAAAAAAAAAGTGTAGAGAACACGGAGACTGCCATGCCTCCCCAGGGTCAGCTATGCTCTGGACGCTGGTGCCTGACCATCCAGCCCTCAATATTCATGTTTCCTTGCCAAGAGCTTCCCTAGAACTTGTCCAATCCGTGTATCTTTTCAAAGCCTACAACAAGTCTGTTCAAAAAGGCAGAGCTCAGTGTGAGAAAGATGCAAGCCTGAGCTTATCACTGGTGTATGGAAGCCACTACAGTCCTTCCATAACACCAAGGTCATTTTGACCATTGGTAGGCACATAAACAGCCACTTACTGGAGTTAGCTGTTTTAATGATCTCAATGAACAAAGCACAATTAGAGCTGACTTGGCCCTTCGGAATGTACTTGTCATCAGTTTCATCCCTCTTCAGGCTGTGCTGTAGCTGGTGACAGCTCCATTTACCACTTGAAGAGAGCACTTGGGAAGTCATCTTGCTGGTCTAATTGTGGGAGAACAGTACATCAGAGGGACAAACGAAAAAATCTTCTTGTTCTCAATATTCACGTAGTGAAAACTCTGTAAGGACCACTTCAGTCTGACGTTGCTAACTCCATGTCTCCTCCTGCCAAAGAAGTGGTAAACAGGGATATTTCAGGGGTTCCAGCACTACCGGGTAAAAAACCTCAGTGAGTCACAATTCAGATCCTGCTGATTATTTTGTCTCTGGTTTGGCCACTGGGCAAGGTTTGGAGACCCTCAGATGTGCCTGCTAAGAGATGCTTTGTTGGTTTCTTCTGTGATGGCCTTGTGACTCAAATCCTTGGATCTTTTTAATCAGTCTGATTCAATTTACTCATTACTGTTACAGGTTGGCAATAAGCAGCTCCCCTTAATGTATCAGTCAATTGCCAGGCTAACTTCAGAGCAGCAGAGCCACTTCAGAATTTCAGAGCAGGTTTGAAGAACAGGTCTGGGAAACATCCATTTTCAGAGGACATCGAGACAGCGATGGCTCTGAGCTGCAATGGTGGATGGATGGGCTCAATATTCTCAGCTTCTGGAAAGTTTCCTTCCATATTTGCTGTAATAAAACTAAAACAAGCAAACAAACAAAAACACAGAGATAAAACAAAGAATAAAGCAAGGTGGCTTTGAACATTTTCCTCAGGAAGCATAGTTACTCCCTTTAGGAAAGAATGAAAATTGTCAGACGGGGACTATGCAGAAGAAAATTGGGAAAATACTTAATCACTGATCTGGAAGTGTTTATGTAAAGGGGCAGGAGAAGAATGTAAGAATAGATGCACAGAAAGTGCATCCCCATCAGGGAAACTGCAGAAAATAACAACTCCAAGAGGTACTCAGTAAAACTGATCAGGGATGGGTGTGTACATTTGAACTTATGAAGCTCCTCCCATTGCACAAACAGAAAAACTTGTAACATTCTGTGTGTGTAACCACTGCCAAGGTAGATAGTGTGAGCGTTTTGGTTGTAGTTCAGAATCATGCTGCTGAGAACAAAATTGCAAAAGCACCCACTTGCACAAAGGGATGAAATGATTTAATTGCCTATACACTTCCACTAGAAGTCGAATAATAAACCAGAGGAATTAGAATTGCTGATTTATGAGCATAAATTTGACTTGGTTGATATTACTGGGAAAAAAATCACACTATCAGAATGTAAAAATGTATGGTTACAACCCAAATCAGAGGGCTCAAGTGGACAAAAAAGAAAGGGCATGGTGCACTGCCTGAAAGTCTCATCAACTTTCCAAGTCTGTGCAAACCAGAAAGATTTTGATTGCCAGTAGATGTATGATCTTATAAATAAATTAACTGTGGTGAGCTATTAGGTGCCTGCTTCAAAGCACCAAATCACATTAAAAAGAAAAAAAAAAAACAAAACAGGAGTGTTAACATATGGGACTTCAATCTGAATGGCATATGCTGGTGTTTTCAAGCTAGCAATACTGAAAATTTCCCAGAATTTCAAAAATTACAGGCAGCCAGTTTCCTAATTCGACCCAGCTTGGGGTTGACTTCCTAATGACAGATACAGAGGAACTGATCCCAGCTGTAACAGCTAATAGTTTCTTTAATGCCAGTGGTGATGATGATTTGATCACATCCATTGTCAACATATAGAATCCAGTCTGAAGTAACGTGTGTGTTTATGTGAGTTCCCATGTGCACATTCACAAATAGAACTGCTGTTAAAAAAAACCTGATTTTCATGGTAATCAGAAAAGCCTTAGGAATAAATTCCTTGATTTCAAAGGCCACATTTCCACAACCAAGAAACAGACAGTATTTTAAAATTACTTTTGGAGTAAAAGTAGACAAGGAAGGAAAACACATTTATTTCAAGAAAAAGAACGCATTATGTGAAGGAAAATAACATTTACGATCCGAAAGCTGGTAACTGTAAAAAATTGACAAAGAAATCCAAAAAAGGGGGGAGAAAAAAAAAAAGAGAGAGAAATCAATGGAGGAAAGAATAACTGGAACTTTTAAAAGTGTGTTGAGCATATTGAGAACAAAAATATTGTCACAGTTACTGGATCTAAGTAGTAGAAATGTAATAACAATGAGGAAAACATACAAGCAATCGATGAATACCCATCTCCCATATTTGGGAAATAGCTCTTATGTACATATTGTCTAAAATTCATGAAACATACTCAGCAATGAGCCAAAGGAGTTTAAAACAACAGCTAATAAAGTATTTTTGAAATAAGCCAATGGGAAAAGGCGCACAAAGACTTTTTAAAGGACAGGCAGGGAAGCCCTCCACCCATTATGAGACTTACACTGCCGGGGGAGCTACGGGGGACTAAAGCCAAAGAACATTTCTCCAAAACGTAAAACAAGCAGATTGGGTCCTCCAGGTACTGGAGAGGGTTGTCAGTCTGATCTTGGATGAGATAATAGGACGGTCAGTCCAAGAATTATGTATTACAATAATTTTTGTTCTGCTTTTTACTGACATCACTGATCCAGCTGATAAGGGCGATAGTGTTGATCTGCTACATTTAGACATTTGTAACTTCAGTGATCAACTTCTACACCCCACCTTGACTTGGTAGGTCAAATAATGCAAACTAAACAAGGCACAGATTTACGTGGATTAAAGCTGGCATCGTAGATTTAGAAATGTAACTGCTAATAAACATCTGGAAATTGAGTAGGAATCATATTAATGAGCCAGTGGTATCAGTCCTCAATCCCATGCAATTTAACATTTTAAAACAGTATTAAAAAAAAAAAAAAAAAAAAAAAAAAGGAAATAATCACTATTAATAAAATCTGCATCTGATGGGGACGCTGCAGGAGAGGTACAGCACACAAATGCTGACCTGTTTGGTAAAATGTAAAAGAAACAACACGCACTTCCACAACATGCAGTCACCAAGCCAGGAACAAAGGGCATCCCTAACCAAGGCAGTGCCAAACTGATGGTTATTATCAACTGAAATCTCCAGGCTGCCTGGTAGCTGCAAAGCCTGGTGCTGGCCCTGCATAACCAGAGGGGAATTTCAAGGATGAGAGAGGTTATTCTACCCGGGCCTTTGGCAGAGGTGAATATGGGTACACGCAGACAGCCCTGGAGGTAAAAGTTCAAGCAGGAAATTGGTTAATTGCAAAGGATTCAGAATGAGAATGGTGAAGGCATTAGAAAACATGCCTTATCGGCAACACACCTCCATCCCACAGCTTATCAAAGCAAAGGTGAAGGAGCATCTCTGTCATAGTTTATGGTGATGCAGATCACAGCAATAAATACTATGAGGCACTTCCATCAGGGAGACAGAGTTGTCAGGACATCCAGGGCTAGAGCTGAAGCCAGAGAAAGTACGGAGCTCATTTATCACTGCAACTATTTACCAATGGGACTGCAGTGCATTTTTGAGCACAGGAAATTCCCAAAAACCTCAAACTGGATTGAGTTTCCAAAAAGCACGAGGTACTTGAAATGGCATAAAAGCACTCAAATGCTTGATAGCCCTTGGGGTGGGAGAGTGGTTGGCAATCAGAAAAGACTTCTGAAATGTCCCTATATCTTTCCACAGTCAATTATTGATGTCTCTCCACATTTCGCCTGTTAGATTTGCCAGAATATTTAGCTCCTCCCTGTTTATTTTACTTAAAACCTTCTACTCACCTAAAAGCTACAAAGATATTTATTTGATTGCTGACATATAGATTACCATGTATTTCACATGCCCGCAATGCTAATTTTCAGACATGGATTTCTCTTATTTCTGCTCTTTGGAATAAATGGTGAGAAATGGCTAATTTGCTTCATCACAACATTTTAGGAGACAAAAAAAAAAACAAAAAAAAAAAAACTCACCAGCTGTCTGGAAAGTTAGGATACAAATCCAGTCCTCTAATTACTAAGGGATACGCTTAAACACATGAAGGGGAAGAACCTCAGTGCTTAAATTTAAGTATATGCATGAATTTTATCAAGGTCCGGAATTTCAGATTTATAGTTTACCACTCCTAATTACAAATTCATAATTTCTCAAATAAAAATTTCTTAAGCAAATATCTATTTTGCATATATTTCACTAAACAGCCTTTTGCGGCAATCTTCCAGAAAACAAAATAACTCATTTCCCCCTTTTCCCCTCATTGCATTGATATTTTGTGCCAGACTCAAACTGCCAGAATGTGTCAGCTACCAACTGTAGATGCTACCAATTTCCAAATTAGGAATTACATGGGCCAACCAGTGGTAAGAGGCTGAGAAGTCAATAAGGTATTTTGGGGAAGTGATTTAATATGCTGACTGCTGGCATCAGGCAGATACCTCGCCTTCCCTGGGCAACGAAATAGTCTGACAGGGAATTCTGTGTAACACTGAAGTTGGGATGGGCGAGAATAGTTTGTCCTTGCTGGGGAAAGAGAACCCGCAGTGCAGGCATGTTGCTATCAGCCTGATGAAGTTTCCAGCAGCAGGATGTGTCAGGACACTGTCCTGCAGAGGATGACAGACACAAATTAGTGCACCGCCAAGTGAACCTCCAGCCGTGCTTACTTTATAGAGATAGGGTGTTCCAGTGACAACAGCCATCTAATGCTCCCTCAGCTTAATAGCTGCACAATGAAAACAAACCCAAGGAAGCACTAAGGATGCCTTTTTTCCCCACGTTGTTACACCAAGCTGGAGTAATGCCAGGGTTTTTGTTGTTGTTGTTCTGAGAAAGTTATACTCTGCAACCAGTTTCGTTTTGTTCTGACAAACACAGGCACTTGTTATCGATCTCCCTGTTAAGTAATTCTGGTAAACGTTTTGACTAGTTTTGCAAACTTGATGCAGATGCCAGTCTGTGCAGATCACTGGTATGGAAGTTAATGCGTGTCAGCAGCACGGGAAGGGAGCAGCACACAGCTCAGCAGAGAGGGAGCTGCAGAAGCAAGCAGCTTTCTGGCAGGTAAGCACTGCCCTGTGCAAATAGAATACCTGTGATCTAAAGCAAGTGTGTGTAAGTATGTGTGCTTTCATGACATGGGCACGAAGGGAGGTTGCTGCATGGAAGTGCATTATGCAGCACTGGGACGCTCTCGGTTCATGGCACCAACTGGAGCTGCCAGGCCCAGAGCTTTGTCTGACAAGGCAACACACTTCTTGAGGGATTTAAGGCTAGAAAAAGGGGAGGATCTGTATCTTAGAGCTGTAAATCTGAGACATCAGGTTCACCTGAATCTCTCACATGCACAGGTATGTCAGAGATCCATGGAAGGGTTTTTATTTCTAAGTATCCCTTCTCCATCTGATGAAACAGCTTCCCCACAGCTCCAGTAAGGAGAGAACACAGAGTATCCAGACCAGAGCCAGGAGCTCCACCTCACAGAGGCAGAATCAGGCCATTCTGCTGCCACAGCTTGCCTCTGAGGGGATCAGTATCTCCACAGACTAGACATTGCTTGCTGACATAGAATCATAGAATCATAGAATCATGGAATTATGGAATCACAGAATGGCTTGGATTGAAAGGGGCAAGTTCCAACTCCCCCATCACTGGCAGAGCCACCAACCTCCAGATCTAATACTAGACCAGGCTGCCCAGGGCCCCATCTAACCTGGCCTTGAACACCTTCAGGAATGGGGCATCCACAACCTCTCTGGGCAGTTTGTTCCAGCCCCTCAACACTCTCTGTGCAGAACTTCCCCCTGACATCCAATCTAAACCTTCCCTCCTTGAGCTTAAAACCATTCCCCCCTCATCCTGTCACTATCTACCTGAGTAAAAAGTTGATTCCCCCCCGTTCATAATCCCCTTTTAAATACTAGAAGGCTGCAATGAGGTCTTCTCGCAGCCTTCTCTTCTCCAGGCTGAACAAGCCCAGCTCCCTCAGCCTGTCTTCAGAGGAGAGGTGCTCCAGCCCTCTGATCATCTTTGTGGCCCTCCTCTGGATCCTCTCCAGCAGCTCCACATCTTTCCTGTACTGGGGGCCCCAGACCTGGACACAGTACTGCACATGGGGCTTCACAAGGGCAGAGTAGAGAGGGACAATCACCTTCCTGTCCCTGCTGGCCACCTGTCTTCTGATGGAGCCCAGGATACCATTTGCTTTCCAAATTGCAAGAACACACTGCTGGCTCACATTCAATTTTTCATTCACCGGAACACACAGGTCCTTCTTCACGGGGCTATTCTCAAGGAGTTCTCCCTGCCTGTATGTGTATTTGGGTTTACTCTGATCCAAATGCAAAAACTTGCACTTTGCTATGTTGAACCCCATTAGGTTCACAAAGGCCCATATTTTGAGTTTGTTGAGGTCCCTCTGGAAGGCATCCCTTCCTTTTAACATGTCAGCCACACCACTCAGCTTGCTGTCATGGGCAAATTTGCTGAGGGTGAACACAATTCCATCATCAATGTCATTGATGAAGGTGTTGAAGAGCCCTAAGACAGATCCCTGGGGTGCATTGCTCATCATAAGCCTCCACCTGGACATAGTGCCATTCAACACAATCCTCTGTCTACAGCCTTCCAACCAATTCCTTATTCACTGAATAGTCCACCCCTCAAATCTGTATCTCTCCAATTTAGAGATAAGTATGTGGAGGAGGACCATGTCAAAGGCCTTGCACAAGCCCAGGTAGATGACATCAGTCTCCTTCCCTTTGTCCACCAGTGCCATCACTCCATCACAGAAGGCCACCAGATTGGTCAGGCACAACCTTCCGCTGGTGAAGCTGTGCTGTCTGCCTCAGATCACCTTCTCATCCCTCATGCACCTTAACACGTCTTCTAGGAGGATCTGTTGCATGATCTTCCCAGGCACAGAGGTGAGACTCACCAGCCTGGAGTTCCCCAGGTCCTCGGAGTTCCCCAGGTCCTCCTTCACCCCTTTCCAGCTTTTTTCCAGTCCCCAGGGACTATGCCCCACAGCCACAGCTTTTCAAATATGATGGAGAGAAGCTCAGCAACCATATCAGCCAGCTCCTTTAGGACCCTGGGATGCATGTCATCTGGCCCCATAGATTTGCACACATTCAGCCTCATGAGGTAGTCTCAGACTTACACTGCCCTTACAGCATGGGTGGATTTACTCCCCCACTTCTCACCTAGAAGCCCAGGGATGCAAGCTTCAGGGATGTGAGAAATACAAGAATCTTGGCTGCCACTGAAGACTGAGGCAAAAAGCTGATTTAGTACCTCAGCCCTCTCCATATCTGTCATAGCCAGTTCTCCTTTCTCATTTACCAAAGGAGGTACACTCTCTTTGGCCTGCCTCTTACATGCTTGGACCAGAATTTGAGACAGGAAACACAGACTGACATACCTGTTTGAGAATGATGTCGGGTCCCCACCAAAGCCACCTGACACCAAGAAGCCTACATGAGGAATGTTAAACAGCCAATGACAGAAAGTAAACACTTGAAAATAACTTTCCAGGTGCATGTTATTGTCTAAGATTCATAAAACTTTCTGGGCACACAAATATTTGTACAAATAGCCAAAGATTGTCTCAAATAGCAGAGCTGGTTTAAATAGCCTTGAAAAGAACCGAAGAGCAAAGTCCTGCTCATTCATGAATATATTTATGCGTTTGTTTATTGCTATTCAGCCAGCTTTAAACCCTACCCAGCAGGGAAGAGCCTATATACCTTATGCCTGTGGGCCACATAATGTTTCCAGTGGGGATGGAAAAACTTCAAGTAAGTTTGGCATTCAGATCCAGTTTCTCTGCTTATCTGCTGCTAATTCAAACTCTCCCAACATATCAAAAACGTTGCACCGGGCAGAAAACCACACATGAACAGGTTTTCCTACAGGATTTCTGGCATTTCTGCATTAGATTCCAGATGGAAACACCCATGAGAACAGCTTCTATCCTGATATTTTTGGCACATTCAGTTGCAATCCTAACTGGAAACCTGAATTGGGAAGAGAAATTTTTAAAAAAGCACCAACCACTTGTCATGCTGTAAAGAGTTATTCCTCATCTGAGCTATGTTTTGATATTAGGAAGCAGGAGACAATGTTCTCAGTTTTGTCTTCAGTGGTTTATAAGCATGGATGTGGCCCCGAAAAGAGATTTGGGCTCTCTACTTTTCTCCCTTCTATGCTCAAAGGAGTATCTCAGATACTGAAAAATGAAGGTATGCATTGCCTGTCTTTGAAATGAAGGATAGGATTTTAAAGATGTTATTCATGGCCACAACTTCAGGCTTTCTGCCTTCCACAAGCAGATTTCTCTAAATGTTGAGCGAATACACCACATTTCCTGTAGTCCATTTTTGTTCACATATATATTTCTGTCCCTGTCTCTGGATTGATAGCCACTTCCATAGGCAATACGTTCAGCAATAACCAGTTTCAGTGGAGTCTCTCAAAAATGTTGTTCAGCTTCTACTCAGCAATTTCTGTTTCTAGGGGCCTATTTGACATTTGCATTTTCCTTATCTCTTTATTTTCATTGAAAATTTTTCATTGCTTAGTGCCAACTTGATTTTTTCTGACCTTGCAGCCCTTCCCCTTGATTTTTGCACCACAGTTAACACCAGGAGAAAACAGAAACAACATCAGGGATTAGTGACATCAGTTGGCTTGTTAGCAGCTGGCCTCGATATCCTAACCCTTCTGTCCTTTAGGACAGACACAATGTAAATCTACTGCAAAAGCACTGAAAGAAGAAATTGCTGCTTTGGCTCAAATAGTCTATTTCAAGCAGCAGCCAGAGGTCTCAAAGATCCAAAATGACCAAGATCTCTCTTAAAATCCTATAGATACGTGCTGACTTGTACCAAATTCTGCCCCTTTTGTACTTTCCTCCCCAAGTAACACTATTGCAGAGGATAAGATTCTTCAAGAAGGAACAGGGGGGTCCCTTCCCAGCCACTGACCGGTGTGAGCTGCAAATGGTGGCTTTGAATCCCTCTCCAAGTCCTGAGGATTTTCTTGTGTCTATATTTTAAAACAACTTCTCCTTGAAGAAATGCTGCCACATCTACTCACATGTGCATCAGTTCCCTCTACTGGCAGCATAAATTAAGTGATTCCTTCAACTCACCAGGTGGATTGCGGTTTTGGAGGAGAATCTGTGCTCCACTTGGTGGGAATAAGCAGGTCCATTACTTAGGGTGTTCTAATCTTGTATGCTATAGCAGAAGCATTATTGTGCTAGCTATTACTACCATGCTATGGAAACTGAAGCAGTTTGGGCAAGCACACTGAATCAACCATTGAGCTTTATGTTTTGAGGCTGGGGTGGGCATGCAGCTTCTCCTCAGCTGGGCTCCTCCTTCTGCTTGTGCACCTGGAGACTGCTCCAAGGTAATACTTAAAATCATTTCCATACTCTCCTGTCTTTTTTTATCCTTCTAGACAAAGCAAATTTAATTTGTCCTGCCACTGGTAGTATTTTCCTCCTGCAACATAAAGCCAGAGGAATTCGCTCACTATATTTGAGTGCATGAGAAAAACACAGAATAAAGACAACCACTGGCCATTTTAAAAAAGAAAACACAATAGGAACTGCTACCTCAAAGAGAACAAGACAGCAGTTTTCCTGTCAGGATCCGAGCTGTTGGTATTTAGCAAAAGCAGCATAAAAATCATTCCATTTTCAGAGGCAACCGGCAAGTAACGCTATATCACAAATCTCTGCAGCTTCTCCAGTAGTTACACTAGCAATATTTGAGACTGAAAACCATTACTTAAAATCTCCACTTAGGACCAAGTCAAATAAACCTGCACAGGTACAGTGCCCAACAAAACCATTCCCATTTTCTAGTGCAAATAGGAGTGGAAAGGAAATACAGAAATTGATTGGAAAAAATAAGAACTGTGCATATGCAGCTCTATTTGCATGGGCAGAAGCCAAAAGTTAAAGATACATCCTGAGCATCGGTTTAGACACATCTCTCATCTCTAAATGGCACAGATAACATGGCCTCAGTGCATACAGTTTCTTGGAATTTTCAGAAAGTGTCATTATTGGGGATTTTCTTTTCTTTTTTTAACCTAGGTCACATTTCTGAAATTGATGGTACAAAAATGTTGTATTTGACCCCGATGTTCTGATTAAATGCATTACAGGACCTGCAGGCATATTTAAAGGAGAACAAACAAACAAACAAACAACGACATTCTTCCTCACCTTGCTGCACAAGATCCCGCTTGAGGAATAAAATTGTTTATTTCTATTTCAGGAGCTTTTACAGACTGATCAAGTGTCAAGACAGGGTAGCTGACTCAGAGGTAACGTAGACATTGCTTCACAACATCTTCAGAAGCTGAATCAAATCTTGAAGTACTTTGAAACTATGGGAGTATAATGAAACACATTTCTTTCTTTGTATTATCCTTTGTAATGGGGAACTTTACCTTTCCTTTCTAGCAACCACGATGTACATTCTACTATCAAGGCATTGTTAGGGACCATTTACCTGAATAATATTTATGCGTAAGGTGTCTAAGGGCCAACCCGGATTTATGCTTCCTGGTCCTTGTAATAAGTGAATAGATTTTATTTCATTTTTTTCCCATCAAAATAAAATGTCAGAAAGTTCTTGGAATGTTCAGCAGGGGATAAAAACATCAAATTAAGGAAATGTCTTTGAGCTAGCTTTCAGTGTTGCTGGAAGCCCTGCTTACCCCTCATTCTCCAGAAGCAACGCATGCGAGGACACATGTACCCATAGGGTCCCTCCTGATATTTCTGTCCCCAGAAGTGCTTAGCTGCTATTTGCTTCTGGTGTGTGCCTTCTCCACTTCACTGCCACTGAATGTGGTGCTGGAGAAGTCTTTGCAAAGCATATTGGGAGCCTGCTGCAAAAGGAAAAATCTTCTTAATGCATATATATGGTGCTAGTAAATTGCAGAAACTGTGCTTTGCCTCGGATGCTGAATCCTAATGCAATCCATCTCTTCAGAAGTGCTGTGTTTTAATTTCTGTACACTCACAGGTCCATCTGGAGTCTCACGCAGGCCAGGTATGCGGAAGAATTAGCCCAAATTCAGTCTATCTGGGGCATTACTAGGTTAGTTCTTATACACACAGGTACCCACCAACACACATTTCTGATAAATTCTTCTAAGAAAAAAAAAAAAAAAAACAGTTTTCATAATTAACTTTCCAAACTATGACACTGACTCCTGGTTCCCACCTGCTTTCTGCGATGTGTAGTGTTGCCTAGTATGTGTCTATCTGATGCAGAATCTTTTGCAGTGGAAACAGCAGAATCTGGCTCCTTAGTGATCATGACATCCAACAATTGGATGCAGGAATTCACCTCTGTTTCACAGGTTAAATGAATATTCTGTGAGTATTGATTGTTCAGTTCTTCCAGTGAAAGATGAATGTGATCAGCATGGATAATCAAAAAAAATATCATCTCCATACCTCTTGTATGCAGATGGTTGCAGTTCAATATCAGCCAGCAGTACAGCTTCCTGGTGTGACAGGAAAATATCTGTGGCAATTGAGGATTAACAGAGGCCATTGCTACATCAGTGTTTTCTTTGTAATAGTTTCCATTCTATCGGAAATAACTGGTTGCACATTTCTGTGTGCGACATTAAAATTCACCACTGAAATCTCACTCAGTAATAATAAAGCCCCTGCAAGTGTCTCTACAAACACACTAGACTCCAAATTAAAGAGCAAGTGTATTGTTAGAGTTTGCACGGATCTTTTTTGGATTAGCGCTGGGTGAACAATAAATAAAATTCCAGGAGAAGTTCCCCAAGCTGATATACATTCAAGGTATTATCTTTGCTCTGTACTGTATGTGCTTCTGGGTGAAAAAATTCTAATTGCACTTCCATTCAAAAATCAACCGTGGGAATAAGGAATCATGCTCATTTTATGCACAGCAGCCCGAAGGCCTTATCCTTAAAACAAATTACAGCGCCTCCTATGCAACTCACACTCTGAAGCTAATTCTCACCCTAAAGCAAAACTCCAAAATTAAACTTTAATCTGTGATCTAAACAATTTTGTGCTTGTGATCAATCTTGTTGAGGTGGATTCTAATGCATGTATGTGTGTGTGTGTGTGTGCAGGTGGGCGTGTGCACATGCACATGTGCCTGTAGAAGTACAAAACCCCGTGATAATCATTACCACGGACATTAAACACTCTGCTGGGTAAGACCAAGACAAAATACATGCTGTGAAGGTGGACAATAAAGCCGTTAAGCGTACACTGCTATATGTAACAGAGCCCTGGACTTGTATCCAGCAAAAGCTAAAATTCCTCCGCATGTAACATGTTTACTACGATCTGCCAAAGACACAGGCAGGCTGCCACGCCATTAAAGCAATTACTCTCACCCTCTCAGATATGTAGAAATTACATTCTGCTCCTTGGAATCATATGCTGAGGGAAGGAGGGAAAAAGGAGGGGAGGGTACAAGGAGGAGAGACGGAAAAACATCAGTTCCTCCCCAGAAGGAAAGCTGCTGCTTCATCATAAGTAGGTTTAGGGCCAGCAAGAGTTAAAAGAGTTGGAAGTGTACAGCCTGCCTCTCCCCAACTTAGTGCAGTGACTCTGCGTCCTGCAGGAACCTGTTCAGATGCTCTGATAAGTCAGACAGAATTCATGGGAGATTACCACACAGCTCCTGCCAAGCTGTGCTGCAGCGCGGGTAATAGATATGCTCCAGTACTAAATCCTAAAAGGCCCTGCTACATCTGTCAAGCATGGCCTGGAAAAGCACCCTCGGTTCAGATGTTATCACTGCTCTGCCTGCATCAGAAGATTTAGTGTCCACCCTGGAGGTTGCTTTTGCTACATGGTTTTCAGGGGCAAAACAACAAGGAAGAAAGATGAGAGAAAAAAAGGCAAATTATTCTTGCTTAAAGCAAAAGGAATTAAGTGATGTGCTTGCAGACTGGTTCAGCTTCTCACTCTGCATCCAGAAGGTCCCAGATCCCACATTAAGATGGTACTGATGTTCTAAGCTGATTAGCTCGGACATGTTTGGCTCCCTGGACTGTGACACCACGGAGATCTTCTGTAGAGACTCTTTCCCAAGGAAAGCTGAACAACAAACCCAGCAGGGGTCACAGGCAGTGGATGGAATTTGCCTGCCTTTGGTAATTAACGTTAAAACTGGTTCCAGAAAAGCTGCTCTGGCAGAAAATGAAGTTTTCATAGCCCTGCTTATGAAACGCTGCTTCTCCCCTTAACCAGCACATTCTAAGAGGTATAGAGCAACTGTGACCTTCAGGACAACATCCAGAAGAGAGGACTGTAACAAAAGCACTATCAATACACACCATTAGTGTGCTGACAGTGTATTTGTGTTATTAGAATCTAGAGACCGTGTGTGCTTTCTATGGCGGATGTGAGAAACCAAAACCTCAGTGATCCCATAGAAAGATGGGTACTGATGTCCATGCAGCATCTGATGTGGAGGGACTGCAGCAGCTGCTCCCAGGCTGGGATCATCCCGCTACACCAGCACTCCCAGCCCTTCAAGAGCTAACTCCCAAGATGGGAAAACCTAGCAAGTCAAGCTGCTGGGACAAATCACTTCTCGGGACCACGCAAGG